>NC_056594.1:2307596-2500096 GCF_018340385.1 Cyprinus carpio | reverse complement strand
GTTCTTGACTGGTTTTGTGTGATGTGATGTTTATTTACTTCCCGAGCTGATTCATCAACATTAAAAAACAATGATAACTGTGATGTAATCATCATTATACTTGAAAGCGATGCCTGAGCCTACTCTTTTTGACCTAATTAGCATCGATGGTATTATTCATCTTTGCTTTAAAACAAAAAGTCTATTAGAGTGAGATGTTTCTTTAAATCAGATGCACTCTGCAGCAGAATTAATGAAGGTTTCAGTAGTGAGATACTGGTATCGGTTTCTCTCACATCCTCATGCATTTATAATATCCAGGGTTTTGACACATTTCTCTATGGACCAATCATCAGCAGATATTCCTAGACTCAGAGCCGTACCCACAATATATATAGAGGGCATAACATCCCCCCCCCCAACAAAAAAAATAATATTAGCTGACTACTATTATTTTTTTTTTCACAAATTATTACATTTGCTGCCCCCAATCCTGAATGCATGGACACATCCTTCCCCAGACTCCTCCGTTAGCATGTTACGAATGGGTGAAATAACATTAGCAAATCTACCTCTGATAAGGAGAAAATGTGGAAATATATGCTGAAATGCTAACCATATCCAACTGAAAGAGTATGATCATTCAAAAGATGTATAATAATGACCTCCCTCATAACTAGAGACGCAATATCACAATCTCTCTAACCATATTCATCATTGGTTTCATGCAATAACTACTATCATGTCCAACAAATTAAATACAAAAGTTTTTTTCAGGTTCACTTTGTGATTGTGGGCCATAATGGGAAGATGCAGAAAGACTGCTCATCTAGACAGGGAATTATGGGAAAATGCAGAGTCATCGGAGGCTCACCCTTTCCTCTGGCTGTACATGCGGTTGACTCTGTCCCACTCTGAGTTCAGCTGTGTCAGGGCATCAGATATCTGTGCCATCTCCTGTCTGGAAGCTTCCAGAATCACATCAGGCTGGCGCTCATTAATCACTTCAACCTGCTCTCCCAACCGCTCCAAACTCTCCTTTATATTCTAGAAACACAAACACAGAGAAGTCAATACAAAACAAACTGAAAACACCCATTGCTCCAGTCAGTTTAGACTGCTAGTGAACAGGGAGTTATTATGGTCAGCAGTGTAGCTTATACATAGTAGACTGTAGCTTGGCAAGCTAGTTTCAAAGCAGTTGCCCCAACACTTGTACTAGCATACTGATATCTGGACCTCTTGAACCCTGTCATGAAGGAAACCACTGCAGTGTGTGTCTGACCCTGAGCGTGTCCTCCTGGCTGGAGAAATCCTCAAACAGTCCTCCGCTGAGCTCTGAGGAGTTCAGGAGCAGCTCGTCGTCAGCCATGGCCAGCAGAACCTTATTAATGTCCAGCAGATAGTCAGACGGGGAGACAGATGCACTCATCTCATCCTGAGGAGAGAGGGATGACTCTGATCTCTGCGGAGGAGAAGACGATGATTCCAGCACAGCCGGCTGAGTTCTGATGATATGAAGCTCCTGCAGAGAGACAGAGAGAGAGAATATAGTTCCGTGTGAAATGGTGCTTTCACACATTTAGAATTAGTTTACAATGCAATAGAAAACAAGATCTGTTGTGGGAACACCAGTTGATTAGCTGTAACGCCGATGTAACACAGCTATAAAAACAAGGTGTTAAAAGTTATAATACCACCATAAACAGCCATAAGCATTTCTGTAGCAAAGCTATAACAATCAAAACATAGCTGTAAACATATCTGTAAAATAGCCACAACACAACTGTAAACATATCCATCGTTAATGTAACACAGCTGTAACAAAGCTTTAACGAAACCAATAATCAGAGCTGTAAAAATAGCCATAGCATAACTGTAAAGCAAAAAAACAATGTTGTAACAAAGTCGTGACAACTGTAAATACTACTGTAACACAGCTGTAACACAGCTGTAAACATCACTTCAACTTAGCCATAACAAGGCTGTAACATAGCCGTAAAGTCAAAACCAGTTAAACACAGCCGTAGCTGTAAAATAGCCATAACACAACCGTAAAATAGACAATCACAGCTGTAAAAGCTATAAACTATACTACTGCTGTAAACAACGCTGTAACAGCTGTAAATGTAGCTGTAAAATACCCATAACATAGTCATAACATTGGCATAACAGCCACAAACAAAGATGGCACAAGGCTGAAACACTCTTGTAACAGATGCAACGCAGCTAAAACTTTACCACAGCCGTAAAAATAACTTCAACTTAGCCATAACACAGCTATAGACATAGCTATTATAATTCCTGTAACACATCCATAAACACAGCTGTAACAAAGCTGTAACCACTATGAACACTGTTGTAACATAGTCACAATGTAGCCAACACTTTAACATGCCTGTAAATGTAGCTGTAAAATAGCCATAATCCAACCGCAAGGTTTTAACAGCCGTACACATATCCAAAACAAAGCAAGGTTCTGACATCAGGTTTTCTTCTTACAGTACAGACAAACATCACATTATAAGCAACTGCACATGTGAACACTGCATACATAAACACTGTGGACATTCAACTCCAAATAAATTGCCACCCGCCAGCTTTTCAAATAGTAGCAGCCTAATTTTTCTGAGAGAAAATTTGGGTTTTAGAATTTAAAAAGAGTTTTTGGTGATATGTATAATAAACAGTAATCTGTCACCAGGAAAGTTAATACTGCAGTTTAAGGTGTTTCATGTGTGGCTGACATGTTAAGAGTGCGTGAAATGACCTTGTAGCACGTCTGGAGCAGCAGCAGTCTCCTGCGGATGTCCTCTCTTCTGTCCTCATCAGGAACAGACAGCAGCACCTCCTCTCCTCTCCTCAACACCTCCTCAACATGAGCTTTCTCCTCATCCAGCTAAAACACGAGCACACTCATTCAAGACTAACACATGGCCGTTTAATATCGCTGTGTACTGTATGTAGGCATCTGGTGTTATAGGAGCTAATTAAACACCTTTTAGTTTGTTTAAATGAATAGTTCGATATTTGCTGAAAATTTACTCTCCCTTAGGCCATCCAAAATTAATTTGTTTCTTCATCAGATTTGGAGAAATGTAGTACTACATCACTTGCTCAGCAATGGATGCACTGCAGTGAATGGGTGCCGTCAGAATGAGAGTCAATTAACTGATAAAAAAAAATCACAATAATCCACAAGTAATCCACAGCACTCCAGTCCATCAGTTAATGTCTTGAGAGACAAAAGCTGTGTGCTTATAAGAAACAAATCATTAAGATGTTTTAACCTTAATCTGTCACTTCTGGCCAAAATATGAATCCATTGTCCTCCATTGTCCGTAATCCATTATACTACTTCCTCCAGTGAAAAAGTCCCTGTTCTCTCCAGATTTCTCTCCTGATTCAGATGAGATTATTTTTTTCCACTGGAGGACGTGTTATTATGAATGGAGGACTTATATTTTAGCCAAAAGCAATGGTTTGAAGTTAAAAAGGTCTTAAAGGTGCACTAAGCAATATCTGAAAAACGCTTTTGACCACAGTGTCGGACCGAGTCACACAACACACTCGCAGCCAATCAGCAGTAAATATATTTGACAAATAATAACAGGGAGAAGAGAGCGCTCAGTGAGTGCACAGGACGGATATCAGCAGATCGACTACAGATAGCGTGAGATGGAAGATAAAAAGAGGAACATTTCGGAGGAACAAAACATTAAAAAGAATGGTTACGATCAGGCAAGAGGTAGGACTGAGTAAATATTGGAGCAGCTTTCAGCAGTGGAGAAATTCATGGAGCAGGAAATCCTGTACTCCACATTAACAAAAATTATCAAAAATTTTGGTTTGTTTGACAATTTTTCTGTGCTGGCTTTTGCTTGAAAATGCTGCGGCCGGCAGGCAGGGTTGTGATCGTGTGGGGCAGAGTTATCAAAATTATCAAAAATCACTTAGTGCACCTTTAATGACAGATTTGTTTCTTACAAACACGCAGCTTTTCACTTCTTCTGATGTTACTGTAACAGATGGACTGGAGTGATGTGGATTACTTGTGGATTACTGTGATGTTTTTATCAGCAGTTTGACTCTCATTCTGACGGCACCCATTCACTGCAGAGGATCCATTGGTGAACAAGTGATGCAATGCTACATTTCTCCAAATCTGATGAAGAAACAAAATCATCTACATCTTGAATGGAATGAGGGGGAGTACATCTTCAGGAAAATTTCATTTTTGGGTGAACTATTTCATTAATATAGATTTATGTGAGTGGAACTATAAAATGTTATGTCATCTCACTTTGTTAAAGGTCAGGTGTGTGTGTGTGTGTTAAATCAGGTGTGTGTGTGTGTGTGTGTGTGTGTGTTTGTGTGTAAAATCAGCTACGTGTGTGTATGTGTGTGTGTTTTAAATCAGGGGTGTGTGTGTGTGTGTGTTACATCAGGTATTGGTGTGTGTCTGCGTGTGTGTTAAATCAGGGGTGTGTGTGTGTGTGTGTGTGTGTGTGTTTGTGTGTAAAATCAGCTACGTGTGTGTGTATGTGTGTTAAATCAGGTGTGTGTGTGTGTTTGTTTGTGTGTAAAATCAGCTACGTGTGTGTGTATGTGTGTTAAATCAGGTGTGTGTGTGTGTGTGTGTGTTAAATCAGGTGTGTGTGTGTGTGTGTGTGTGTGTGTGTGTGTGTGTGTGTTTGTTTGTTTGTGTGTAAAATCAGCTACGTGTGTGTGTGTGTGTGTGTGTGTGTGTGTGTGTGTGTGTGTGTGTGTGTGTGTAAAATCAGGGGTGTGTGTGTGTTAAATCAGGTATTGGTCTGTGTGTGTGTGTGTGTTAAATCAGGTGTGTGTGTGTGTGTGTGTGTGTGTGTGTGTGTTAAATCAGGGGTGTGTGTGTGTTAAATCAGGTATTGGTCTGTGTGTGTGTTAAATCAGGTGTGTGTGTGTGTGTGTTAAATCAGGTATTGGTCTGTGTGTGTGTGTGTGTGTGTGTGTTAAATCAGGGGGGTGTGTGTGTGTGTGTGTGTGTGTGTGTGTGTGTGTGTGTGTTAAATCAGGTATTGGTGTGTGTGTGCATGTGTGTTAAATCAGGTGTGTGTGTTTGTTTGTTTGTGTGTAAAATCAGCTACGTGTGTGTGTGTGTATGTGTGTGTGTGTTAAATCAGGGGTGTGTGTGTGTGTGCGTGTGTGTTAAATCAGGGGTGTGTGTGTGTGTGTGTGTGTGTGTGTGTGTGTGTTCTAATAGGTGTGTGTACCCTCTCATCATCAGGCGTGTGTGTTTTCTCCTGTTGCTCCAGTGCTCTGATAGTAGCTTGTAGGTCTGCTTCAAACAGCTGTAGCTGTGAGGAGGAGAGAAGAGGAGCAGACCTCCCGTCTATCACCTCCTGCTGTGGCCGCACAGCCTCCTGTCTGACCTCCAGACCAGCAGACACCTGAACACAACACACACACTCAGCACTGGCTAATGAGTGTCTGTCCAGCACCACAGCTGGAAAACAAGCTCCACTCAGGCCTGTGCTGAGCCGCTGGCGTCTTACCTGAGCATATCTGATGTGCTGCTCCACCTTGTGGAAGTTGCGGTTGAGGTCGGCCAGTTTGGGCTCCACCAGCTCTCTGCTCGCAGGCCCCCTGCTGGTCATCAATATTACTGCCTGATCACGAGCGCTGTCCACACGCACACTCATTCCCTCCAACTCACCCAACACAGCCTGTCAGACACACACAGAGCAGATTCAATACATTAATGTGTGCTAATGAAATCAGGTTTCACTAGACTAGAACAATTTTTTGTCTTTATTATTTTTCATCAAAATGTAATTACTTTCTCTGCCACTTAGTCTTGTGGCAGAGGAAAAATAATATTAACCAACAATACTGTAGCCTAACATTTATGATCCAAACAAATCCTAATGGATCAAATTACATTATTTACTGTTGAATATTCACTTTCACTGAAAAGACAAATGATACAAATAACCAAGTCTGTGTGTGTGTTTTCACCTTCATCATTCTCTCTTTCTCAGCTGCAGGCATCTTCTCCATCTCATCCAGTCGTATCTCCGTCTGATAGAGCCACGTGCTGATATGAGCCAAATTCTCATCAAACATCTCCACCTCACGCATGTGATTCTACAACACACACACACAGCATGCATGATACAGCATCTCTACACAACATACATGCGATATTTAACAGGTAAAAATTAGGGCTGTCAACAGATTAAAAACTTTTTTTTATATTATTGTTTTGTAGTTAAATGTAATTAATATGCATATTTTTCCATCTCTAAAACATGTATCTAGTATTGCTGTATTGCATTTGATACCTATTTCAAGAATTAGAAAAAAGTGCAAAAAGTATTCTGATAAGGTCCAGGTGTGGGTTTGTTTATAGTATTTATAATTGGATGAATATAAAACAAAAGTCTATGAAATGTCCCCATTTAGATATTTATATGTAAATGTATGTGATGTGTTTGTGTGTGTGTGTGTACTGGTATATATATGGTTTATGAGGACACAAATGTGTATAATGACATGGGTACTACAACGTAAACATGGTTTATGAGGACACTTCCTGTTTCCCCGTAAACCAAAAGGCTAAAAAAAAACCATACAAAACGGAGTTTTATGAAATTCAAAAATTGCCAGTAGTTTTCTGTAAGGGGTAGGTTTAGGTGTAGGGCGATAGAAACTACAGTTTGTACAGTATAAAAACCATTATGCCTATGGAGAGTTCCCATAAACCACAAATGCAAGTATATCATGTGGTGCTATTCTTCTAATCAGTCTTGACAAATCACGCAGAACGAATGAAGCAGTTGGGATGATGTGAACCTAAAGAGTTAATTGCATCAGGTAACTTTAAGCAGTCACTCACCAGAACAGCACTGAGCCAGTCCTCGATCAGTGTGTGCACTCGCTCCCAGTCCTCATTGAGCTCAAACAGCTGATCCTCCAGCTGAGCCTCGCTGCCCTCCACTAAGGCCTGCAGGGCGGCGCTGTTCTCCATCACCACAGACAGATCGCTCTTCTTGAGCTCAGACTCCTTCAACAGGCCCTGCAGACAAACACTCATGTAACACACACTCTGAGTACAGACTCCACGAGCGAGCGGCTGTCCGACACACTCACGTTGGCCCATTTGATCTCCGTCTCGATATCGGCAGGCATGTCTCCTGCGCTGAGCTTCTCTTTCAGCGGCGTCTCAGTGTGGCTCATCCAGGCCTGCAGGGCGGCGCTGTCCTTCTGCAGCCGCTGAGACAGAGACAAAGCTTTCTCCAAATCCTGCTTCCCCTCAGTCACCTAATGACACAGACAAAAGCTATTTATGGCAAATTACACTAAAGTCAACAGGAAGTAGCTTTCACAACTCATCTTATTTTTGTAATGCGATGTATTTCTGAATGACAAATTTAGGACGAGGCTCGATTTTGTTCACTGGAAACTGCTTTCATTGCCGTTTTAGAAATGTGTGTGTGTAAAATGTGCACCTGAGCTCCCAGCTCATTGTAGAGTAATTTGAGGGCAGTGAGCTGTTCATCCATTCCTTTAGGATTTTCCGTCTGCTGTTTTTGTACGATCTGTCTTCCTGTTTTAATCACCGTCTCCACCTCCAGTTTCACCTCGCTCAAGATCTTATACAGCTTCTGCATTTATAAAAACAACACGCATACATAAAACACAAGCAGTGTGAGATGTGTGTTTCAGTTTTGTTACTTTAAAACCAACTATTAAAAATCTTAAAAAAAAAAGAAAAAAAAAATTAAATTAAATTAAAAATAAAAATAAAATTTTAAACTGAAATAAAATTTTAATGTTGCCCTGGAAACTATCTGAAACAAATAAGTTGTAGTACTAAAATTATAATAACAACAAAAAAAACGAAATAAAAATAAAGCTATATAGAAATATAAAAAAGACAAAAAAAAATGTTACAAATTGTTAAAATGTAACCTACAATTAAATTGAAAACTCAAACTATAAAATTAAATGCCATTTCTAAATATGATTGTGTACTATAATAGTATAGAATTAATACTTAAATAACAGCGGTGTGTTTTCTCACCATGCATCCGTTCAGGTGGGTTTGGATCTCCTCTGGTTGTCTGTCTTTCAGGTCCAGGATGTGAAGTTCAGCTTTCGCGTTTTCCAGAATCCTCTTGCAGTCCAGCATCCGCTGCTCAAAGTTGGCTGGTTTCTGGAACAGCTGGAATTTTGTACTAATCTCACGGAGTTTCCGCTAAACAGAACAGAAACACACAAGATAAACTTTAAGGCTGGAATACACTACATCACTATTAAAATCTGAACAGATTTAAAAACACTAGGCATCATTCACTTGACAATTGTGTTAAAGGTCACAGAGGAAAGACTGGTCATCATACACTAAATGACTGAAGATCAAACATTACTAGACGGATGATCACAGATTAACAAACACCACAAACACACACAGAATCAGGCGCCTTGCTGAGGCATATCAAATGAAAGCATTACGTGTTCTATAACCGGCTCAAAATATCAAGCATGTTTGATATCCTCCAAAAAAAATCTGGGCAAAAGTCATGTAGTTTATTCAAATTTTTATTGGAATAAATATATTTGTATTATTTTTTTTATTTTTTTTTACAAAGTGGGCATTTGTTCCAACCTAGTAAGAATCCAAATAACGTTAAAGGTTTACAAATATGCAGACCAGTTATTAGTATTAACTAAAACTGAACCAAAACCTAAAACTAAACCTGAAATTAAATAAACAGTAATATAAATAATAAACATAAATAGTAATATTAAAAACAAGACAAAAACCTAATAAAACACCAAACGCACATAACAAAATTACTAAAATGTAACTAAATAACGAATTGAAAATGACAAAAAAAAGATATAAAATAGTATATAAATAATACTAAAATAACACTTGCACAGAATTAAATCTCAAAACTTGAACATCCAAGATTACTTACTAAACCAGGGTGATGAATGAAAAAAATAGTCTGGTGATCTGCATTTCCTCTCCGGTCCTGCAGGGACAGTATCGTGTCTCACCTGTAACTGGTCCAGTAGGGTTCCTCCTCGCACTGGTTTGCCCTCTGGGACAGTCAGAGGTACGTTTCCTACATTCCTCCTCCTCAGATCCTCCAGTGTGGCCTCATGGGCCGCGATTTCGGCCTGAATGATCTGTATTTTTAAAGTTAAAGGCCAAAGAGTAAAATAATAAGCTCGAAGAAGTTTAAAAACAAAGTAGCATTACAACATATCTGTCACTGGTTATTGAAAATCTTAAGCATCTATCAATATCTACACCAGCAGTAGGGCTGCACGATTATGACAAAAATCATAACTGTCGATTATTCCCTTGAAATTGTAATTGCAATTATTAATTACGATTATCACAATTTATATTGAATGATGTTTATACCATTGTTTGATGCAACTGAGTGCCGTATTTTCATATGAAAATAAACAAGCTGAAAACTTTTAGTACTTTTCTATACTATTAAGCCTCAAATGTCAACTATACATCAGATTGGTTTCTTCTTTAAATTATAAAAAAGTAAAAATATGAATGGTATTATAATTTTATACTAAAACTAAAAAAAAAACAATAAGAAAAAACCACATCTTAAGAAAAAAACACATCTTAAGCACGGAGAATAACATAAGTGGACTTTGAATGATTAATTGCCACTTTATACGATTGCGTAATTGTGGCATCCATAATTGTATTCATGATTAGAAATTCGATGAATTGTGCAGCCCTAACCAGGGGTGTAGTGCAGTGCACCCTCTGATGCGCTTCATGACGGTCCAGCACATGGGTAGCTAATCCAATCGCATGTGAATAAATGCAAATATATTCCCCCCCAAAAAAACACCCAGTAAAAACAGTGTGATGCGGTCAGGACCGAGGCGCCAGCTTCCCTTGAAATCTGATTGTCACAGTCAGAAAAGATACAGACTGTGACTGAAATGCTGCTGCTTCTTGTGGTAACTGCTGTGAATGAGGAGTGTGTGTGTACCTGAGCTTCCTGTGGCAGCTGGAAGGCGTCGATGCGGTCAGTGAGGTACGAGGTGAGCGTCTGGTCCAGCTGCGTCAGGGACGTCTGTAGTGTGTGTAAGGCCGTCTCGTTCTCTCTCAGAGTCCCCAACTTCTGCTCCAGAGACATCTGACGTGCGGCAGCCTACAACACACACACACATGAATCCAATGCTGTGCATATGATGTGAATCTGAATCAGTTCTGGGGAGTCATTTGATCTATTCAAGACAAACACACCAGCTGAGTCAGATCTTCGTAGCGCAAATTGAAGTTCTCCAGTTTCTCGCTGATGATTTCGTCCAGAATGCCTCCGTCTATGAGAGTCTGGCCCAGCTCTCGGATCTGAGTCCTGTTATCACCCGGATGACGCAGAACCGACTCCAGAGACTGAAAGAGACATGATTACACCATGAATAGAGTATTAACAACAACTCGGGATTCAAAACGTGATCCGATTACTCACACCACAAACAGACGCAACCAAAAAATGTATGTGGTCACATCGTATTTGTAATGCTTTGGTTGCGGTCACATTAGCAATATTTTAGGAGCAAAAAAGACCCATTGTCAATAGTGTAGTAAAGTTTGAATCACTTTCAAACCAAGCAGCTTTCTGTTGGTCAATTTGTCTGAGCAACTTGAACTCGTTGCGAAATCTGCATGGGGAAATCTTTCACCCTCACTTGAAATTCCCAAGAATGCGAATATATATTGAAATTACTGGATTTTGGCTGCGAGATTTGACTGAACAAGCTAAGCCACGCCTTTAGCATGAAAGCTGTTACCTCCAGAGCCTCGCTGATAGACTCTGTGTTTTCTGGGACGTTCTCAGTGGCTTGAACTTTCTCTTCCAGCGTCTTTAACCAGCCAGACTCCACGTCCAGATACTGCAGCAGCTCGATCCAGCAGGACCACACCTCCTGAACATCAGCGCAAACAACATCAGACTTCAGCTAAACATCCAGAGGAACCAATCAAACCACACCTGGAGCAGGGCTGTCCAATTGCAAAGCATGCTCTGTGTGTGTGTGTGTGTGTGTACCTCAAGCGTGTGGGCACTTGCTCTTGAAGCGATCACAGAGTTTCTGGTAGTTGTGCAGCACTTCAGTGAGCTCAGGGCTCAGGTCAGGACCACCAGGGGGCATCTTACTAATCAGAACATTAATGTTGTCCTTCAAAATCTTCACACGCACTTCCTTCTGCAACACATCGTCTTTAGCCCTCTGAAACACACACAGAGAAGGCATTTACGAAAAAAGTATTGAAGAGAGAAAGAATTTAAAAAATAAATAAATAATTTTCTGTACTATAAAGGTCAGACACAAAGAGGAAAATTATCATTAAAAAAAAATATGACTTATAGTTTAGTTATAATCAATCTGTTATGACTTTTCAACCTCTTCCTACAGACCTTCATCTCCTGCAGCGCCTCCTCCAGCTCCTCAGGGCTCTTGTACTCAAAGTCTCTCATGAGAAACTCCTCGTCCACTTGAATCATCCACTCGCGCATCTCCGCCACGTCTTTCTTCAGATTCATCACTTTCTCCTGACCGTCACTCACACGCTCCTCACGCCTCAACAACTGCAATCAAGATGGACCACGTTTATACTGACATCAACGTAATGTGACTTATCCCAGAAGAGCATGTTCCTGAATCAAGCAGGGTTTGGAAGTGGGTTGCTGATTGGTTTCTACTTGACTAAACCACCTCTTGTAAGAGTTCTGCCCTTGCTGTGCAGCTACTTGATGTTAAAGGCCATTAAAGACATTCAGTGTTCAGCACCACTAGAAGTTATCTTTCGAACCTCTTTACTGAGTTGTGTCCCAGCGTCTCTGACTGTCGTCCAGCTCCGTCTGCCCCCAGCTGATCAGACCCGGTATGGAGCTCTGCTGCACGGCCGTCACATTCTCCCTCATCTGCTTCAGAGACAAGTCCACACTCTCCATCTCACTCACCAGCTCCTGCACAGACAGCGCGGACAGCTTTGGTGTTGCTGAGGAAATTTCTCAACCATCAACTTCAGGTGATATCTCAACCAGTTTAAATTATGTTTATTAAACCAGCTCAAGTCCACCACCAGCTCAGCCACGGTGGGCCTGCTGATAAACCAACTAAACCCAGCGTCACACAGCTAGAAAACTATGTAAAACTAGCATCATTAAGGTCCCGATATACTTCAAGTGAAATCAAAGAACAAACTAGTGTGTTATTTCGATCGAAATTCATCTGAGGGTTTGTTTCAGTCCATCAGATGCCCGTGAGTAAAAGCATAAACACTGCAGAGCTGCTTTATAGTGGAAGTGAACTGAAATTTTAACTGAAATCTGCACTGACTCTGCTTATTCAAGTTTAATTCTGTAAAGCTGCTTGCTTAAAGGGGTAGTTCACCCAAAAGTGAAAATAAGCCCATAATTTACTCACGCTACTGTAGGTGTACAGGTCCTTCTCAAAAAATTTGCATATTGTGAAGAAAGTTAATTATTTTCCATAATGTAATGATAAAAATTAAACTTTCATATATTTTAGATTCATTGCACACCAACTGAAATATTTCAGGTCTTTTATTGTTTTAATACTGATGATTTTGGGATACAGCTCATGAAAACCCAAAATTCCTATCTCAAAAAAATTTGCATATCATGAAAAGGTTCTCTAAACGAGCTATTAACCTAATCATCTGAATCAAACTAATTAACGCTAAACACCTGCAAAAGATTCCTGAGGCTTTTAAAAAACTCCCAGCCTGGTTCATTACTCAAAACCGCAATCATGGGTAAGAGGTTAACCCAGAAGGCCCTCATTGACACCCTCAAGCGAGAGGGTAAGACACAGAAAGAAATTTCTGAACGAATTTCCAATGTTCCCAGAGTGCTGTATCAAGGCACCTCAGTGGGAAGTCTGTGGGAAGGAAAAAGTGTGGCAAAAAACGCTGCACAACGAGAAGAGGTGACCGGACCCTGAGGAGATTGTGGAGAAGGACCGATTCCAGACCTTGGGGGACCTGCGGAAGCAGTGGACTGAGTCTGGAGTAGAAACATCCAGAGCCACCGTGCACAGGCGTGTGCTTTTGAACCAGAAACAGCGGCAGAAGCACCTGACCTGGGCTACAGAGAAGCAGCACTGGACTGTTGCTCAGTGGTCCAAAGTACTTTTTTCGGATGAAAGCAAATTTTGCATGTCATTCGGAAATCAAGGTGCCAGAGTCTGGAGGAAGACTGGGGAGAAGGAAATGCCAAAATGCCTGAAGTCCAGTGTCAAGTACCCACAGTCAGTGATGGTCTGGGGTGCCATGTCAGCTGCTGGTGTTGGTCCACTGTGTTTTATCAAGGGCAGGGTCAATGCAGCTAGCTATCAGGAGATTTTGGAGCACTTCATGCTTCCATCTGCTGAAAAGCTTTATGGAGATGAAGATTTCGTTTTTCAGCAAGACCTGGCACCTGCTCACAGTGCCAAAACCACTGGTAAATGGTTTACTGACCATGGTATTACTGTGCTCAATTGGCCTGCCAACTCTCCTGACCTGAACCCCATAGAGAATCTGTGGGATATTGTAAAGAGAAAGTTGAGAGACGCAAGAACCCAACACTCTGGATGAGCTTAAGGCCGCTATCGAAGCATCCTGGGCCTCCATAACACCTCAGCAGTGCCACAGGCTGATTGCCTCCATGCCACGCCGCATTGAAGCAGTCATTTCTGCAAAAGGATTCCCGACCAAGTATTGAGTGCATAACTGAACATAATTATTTGAAGGTTGACTTTTTTGTATTAAAAACACTTTTCTTTTATTGGTCGGATGAAATATGCTAATTTTTTGAGATAGGAATTTTGGGTTTTCATGAGCTGTATGCCAAAATCATCAGTATTAAAACAACAAAAGACCTGCAAATATTTCAGTTGGTGTGCAATGAATCTAAAATATATGAAAGTTTAATTTTTATCATTACATTATGGAAAATAATGAACTTTTTCACAATATGCTAATTTTTTGGAAGGACCTGTATATGACTTTCTTCTTTCAGACAAATTCAATCGGAGTTATATATAAAAAAAATGTCCTGGCTCTTCCAAGCTATAAAACCAAAATAAAAGTATTCCAAAATAACAAAAGCCCAAAAGAAGTCCAATGAAGCACATCTATCCATAATATAAAGTGTCCCACACAGAAAAATATTGGAGGATTTCAATAAAAGCCAAGAGGAGGCTCCTGTTAACAAATGTTGGTTCTCGTGAGACTAGCATATTCTCACCGTAGCTATGATGGATGGATGCATTTTATTGGACTTCTTTTGGAATATTGACAAGAAACACCCACTCACTGCCATTATAAAGCTTGGAAGAGCCAGGACAATTTTTAATATAGGCCTAACTCTGATTGGAATCATCTGAAAGAAGAGATTCATATACACCTAGGATGGCTTGATGGTGAGTAAACTATGGGGTGATTTTCATTTTTGGGTGAACTATCCCTTAAAAGCAATTTATTGTATAAAGTGGAGTTTTTAAAATCTAGAGCTCATGCAAAAATATCCATATCGCTATGATCAGATGCTTTCTTAAAGGGATAGTTCACCCAAAAATGAAAATTTGCTATTCATTTACTCACCCTCAGGCCATCCAAGAGTCATTTATTTGTCATTTGCACAGTTACACTGCATTAAAATGCTTGTGACGAGGCTCAGACTTACAATCATTTTAACAGAACTATACACAAATATATGATTAGTCTGTGCAAGAAACTGATCATTATTTACAACATTATTACCTGTAATCCAGAGCCTCAGACGTCCTTGTTGTGAACGAATCAGTCTTTTGAACCGGTTCTTTTTGGTGAACTAGTTGAACCAATTCACCAAATCAGACTTAACATCTGAAACAGTTCACAGATCTACAAGTTCCTCAATCAAAACTCACTTTCAGATGCCTCAAAATGAGCCGAAATATCGGTGTTTATGATCCTGTGAATCATTCAGCCCTCTAGTTTCTCCAACAGTCACTAAACTGAGGAAACAGTTCGACTCGGACTGAAGACTGATGAGTCACTGATACGCGCATGCATGAACCAAACACTTGAATGAAGGGGCCAAATGAACGCTTTTATGGTTTCTCATAGTTTATGTAAAAAGATGAGCTGATGAAAACAAGTTTATTCACTTTATATGCTTGTAAAACATCCATGTTTCACATGATTATTGCATGCTTTAATAATACAATAGCATATACGTTATGTCATTGCGTGATTACACAAACTAGTGAACTGAACCAGTTCATTGAATCGAACTGTCCGAAAGATCCAGTTTGCAGAAAAGAATCATATTTCCTCATTGTCTGAGGCTTTGGATTACAGGTAATAATGCTATAAATTCTGTTCAGTTTCTTGCACGAACCGATCATTTCGCTTCATAAGACCTTAATATATTGTCGGGAGCCACAGGTATTCATTTAGTGTTGTCTGAAATGCTTTTTTGACTCTTAAAGTTTATTCGACCTTTATTAAACAGTACCCTTCCACATGAATGACTTATTGAATGCGTTGACCTCTGACCTTGCACTGGTTGACTTCTTCCTGGAGTTTGTCAGCTTGGCTGAAGCTGCTGGCGTCTCGAGACAGCAGCTCATCAGCAGCATTCAGCCAGCGCTCCACCTCCTCATGCTTCACCTGATCAACATCAACACCACCGTCAAAACACACCACATCCATGCAAAGAAATTAATCCGAATCAGTCTGATGGCACAGCTCTCACCTTTGTGTCCTTCATGCTACCCAGAATGCACTGCAGCATGCTGAGCTGATCCTGGGCGGCCGTGGAGAGCTCAGTCCAGCCCTGCTGCTCTGCTGCCTTCGACGCCTCCTGCTCTATCTCAGCACAAAGAGCCTAGAAAACAGGTCAAAATACATTACCTCCTGCAGATTCATCAGATCATACTTTAGATCGTTCAAATTTATAACAGCCACCATAGTAACTAAGAATAAATCCCCTGCCAAATCATTACAGACATGCTGTAAAATTATGATTTCACTTTTTCATCAACTGACTTAGGAAAGCAGATAAACAACAGTTTTATAAACTAGAGAAACTAGGGGAAAAGTGGCATTAATATAGTGCATAATATCACGTGATACTAGAAAAATTACAATTTGCATAATACTTGACCTCGTTTGGGACACAGAAATGAAAATTTTCAGTTAAAATTTATGTTAACTGAAATAAAGCTGAATTTGAAAGCATGAATATTACATGAAAAACCACTTAAAAATAAGAGTTGCTGTCAAAACAACTGACAAATAACAGAAATAAATTTAAGTTGAAGTTATAAATAAACAAACTGAAATAAAAATAAAGCTAAACAGAATTTTAAAAAAGCTCTCCTAAAACGACAAATGCACAACAAAATGGCTAAAGAAACAAAAAATTAAAATTTAAAACTAAAAGCTAAAAATTAATATTTTAATATTAACATATGTTTGATGTGTACACATGTATCCAAAGCGTTCGGAAGCTATGTTTTTTACATTGATGCTTACTGTACACATTCATGAACTACTGTTGAAAATGTACAAATGTTTACAAACTCAATGCTACCAAATTCTTTATCATTCACTGCCATGCATATAATCATTATAGGATCATTGTAAAAAGATCATGAGTGCAGTACTTCCTTCACACCCGCAGATGGAGACACAACTCCACCCAAAAAACCTACAAAGATCCCTTTCACTCCCCCTTAAAGAAGTCACGGCTAAAACAGGAGTTTCTGCTTCTCACAGTCCATAATCAGTTCTAGTATATGACAGACATTACATAAGTGGACGTAGGGTCATATTTTGGCTGTTTGTGTGGGCTGCTCAGAGCTGTGCAGACGGCCATCAGAAGCCCTTCTGTGCCACGTGGGCAGTGCCCGGCGCACGCCCCATCTCTCCTGGCGGAGGCCAGAGACGAACACAGCAGAGGATAAATATTTATAGAACTTTAAACAAATCCCAGCCAGCATTTGCTCTCTTTGGCTTGTTTTGCCATCTTAGTCATTGGCTTTCTTCCCATCATTCATGGAGTTAAAGAAAGAAACTCATGTCAGCTAAAGGACTGAACACATGGATCAAGTGGAGATTCAAACAGAGAATAAACATATGGCACAATGCTAAACTAACACAACAAGCACGGATAGATTTAACAAGCAGGTTTCCCGTCAAGCGCCAAACGAGAGCAAAACTGGCTTTGGATGCCCACTTTCCACAAGTTGGTATGATTCTTTAGGGTCTTTATGAAATGTCTGTAACATGCTTTGGTTAAAATTCCTCAATGGTCTTGTAAAACAAAACAGCTCTGTTCCCAGCGAGTTCTTTTTGGTGCATGTCTCTTTAAATGATAATGAGCTCTGCTCACCCCGCCCCTCTCTTCTGTGGTGCGACCTGTGAACCAGAAATCCAACTAAATGCAAAAAAGCTACAAAAGTGAACATTTCATCCGATGTCCCCTTTAATTATATTGTTAATGTAAAAATACAAAATACCTGGAAAGTGTCTCAACATTAAAGGTGCTGTATGTAAGTTTTTGGCTCTACTAAAGCATAAAAATTTATCATACTTGTTAACATACTTGTTTATCTGAAAAACAATGCTACAGTCAGTTATTCTCCTTTGAAAATGTGCATTCCAGGCCAGAATGTCAGTGTTTGATTTGGTTTGTGAAACCTGCCCGCTGCCAGTTTATCCAATTGTACGTATTTTGGCAACCCGGGTTGCCAGTTGGCAGAAAATAGCGTATTTCATTTCATTCATCGTAAAGTGTGGTCTTTCTTGTTGGTGTGTTGTCAATCTAGCAACCTGCGTGTGTCAAGTCTGAGGAGGAGGGGCCAGGTGAAAAAAAAAAAAAAAACTTCTCCAATATTTTGAATTTATACTGCAATACCTAGTTTAACCACTCAGTGTCAAGCCTACATACATCACCTTTAAGTGAAAGTGAAAGTGATGTGACATACAGCCAAGTATGGTGGCCCATACTCAAAATTTGTGCTCTGCATTTAACCCATCCAAAGTGCACACACACAGCAGTGAACACACACCATGAGCACACACCCGGAGCAGTGGGCAGCCATTTATGCTGCAGCGCCTGGGGAGCAGTTGGGGGTTTGGTGACTCGCTCAAGGGCACCTCAGTCGTGGTATTGCCGGCCCGAGACTTTAGGGTTAGGAGTCAAACTCTCTAACCACAAGGCCATGACTTCCCCCAAGTGTAACTGGAACATGAATTTAGTGAAGAATTTGTCTCATTTCAGAGCAGCATTGGTCTCACAAAATTCAGGTACGCTTACATTTACCATTGTTCTGCACATTTTCATGGACAGATTCCAGTAATTTCAACAGGAATCCACCCGATCAGGAATTTCAAATAAGGGCGAAAGATTTCCCAATGCAGATTATGCACCGGGTTCAAGTTTCTCTTGCAGATTCACTGCATTAGCCAACAGAAGGCTGCTTGATCTGAAAGTGTCTTCTGTGTGAGCTGTGCTTCATCACTACAACATTGACAATAGACAATGGACCTCTATTTCCCGTGAGAATACTGTATTTTTATAGTTATCATTAAAGTTGTGTGAACAGGCTTTAACGCTCATTGATTTAATGTAAGAGGCAATCATTTACTACACAGAGCCGTTGTTCACTGACAAGCTGCGCAAAAACACAATCATATTTTGCGCAAGATTTGTGCAACTTGTCAGTGAACAACGGCTCTGTGTAATAAATACTATTCCACATGAAAGCATGCACGTGTAGAGATTTACCACTGATTACAGAACCGGCTATACTGACGAGATGCGCATTAAATATCATGCCGATATTTATCGTGCATCCCTAAATCAAAGATACATAAATCGTGTACTGAAGAAAGTGTCTGTGGCCAATCACACATATCATGTCAGGCAAATAGTCTCAATTCACTCACTGCTGGCAGGTGTGACTGAAACTGACTTCTGGACACTTCATACGAGCATCTCTGTCAAACACACACACACACACCTGAGCTTTGATGACTCTCTGTTCAGCTGTGGTGATGTCTCTGATATCAGCGCTGACTGTGTTCAGTCTGGACTCCATCTGCTGCAGCGCTCTGGACCCCGCCAGCCTGGACAAAACTACAGACACAAATCCATCAATACATTGATTAAATAATTTTGATGCTGTAACTGGTCACCATTTCACACTTTTCACCACATTTTGCCAGTTTTGCATTTCTTAAACAACAAATATTCAGTCCTTCCATGTCAATTAATATAAGCTCATAAAAATGCATGATAAGATATGATGTATGATGATGATATATATATATATGCCAAATAGGCCTGTGACTGTATATGATATACAATAATTGAGAGTCAACTACCCCCCCCACCCCCCAGCTCCTAAGATGTTTATTGGATGTTGGATATCAGAGAAGAGACATAAATAACTGCCTGCAGCTTATTTGTGTTTGTCATTGTGTGTGGCTTAGCTTGAATCCCAGATGTTAGAGGTCAACAGGTCAAATCATGAAACATTAGCTTTCCGATTGTCCCACGAACATTCAACTGTTTATATTTAATGCAGCCACAAAACTGCTACAGGGGTTTATGCTAGTCATTATAATTAGCTGTATATAAAGTCAGCTAAGTAAACGTGTGTGTTTATTCAGCTAAACTTTGGGCACAAAACGGTCCCAGAAGTTAGCTAAATCAGACAAAGCATCGTTCTGAGACATCGTGGAAACCGTTTTTTTCAGAATGGGGTCCGTCTATAGTTATTAGCTGTACGTAAAACAATAGAAGTCTATGGTATGTCCTCATTTCCATGACTAGCTAAGAGATCTGCTCAGGCTTTAAGGTTAAACACTAATGTACTCTTACTTAGAGCTCTTTCTAGCATGCACACACACACACTCAGAGGTTTATTGGTGTGTAAAAGTTTTCTAATGGGCCACACTGACATTACAGCCATAAATAGACCGCTCTCTCTCTCTCTCTGGCTCTGCTCTTGTTGGTTCCATAAATGATTTACCTGTTGCGTAAGTCACTATTTCTGTCTTTAAATAAAACTGAAGCGAACAAGAGAAACAGAGGTTCTGCACCCCTTGGCACCAATTCAAACCCCAGGACTTCTGAAACCTCAGTGAGCCTCAATCTTCCTGTAGATCTGCTCCTAAACCAAGTGAACGGCCAACATAGGCAGTATCTTAAGGTCACAGTTGCACTCACAACACAAAACCAGATGTTTTTTATCCAAAAAATGTCATTTTATCAGGGAATGAAAACTTGCCATTGTTAGAACTTAGGGCTCTGTTGCGGATGTAGTATGTCTGGATTACATTCATATTAAATAGAACATACTTTTTTAATCAAAATAAGTACCTACTCAAGACAGAAAGTGATTTTGTACACAGCCTTGCTCTTTTACCGAAAGGCAGGATTTACATTCCTTAGACATTACAGTGTATTCTGTTAATATTTCAATCATGTCTATTTCTACAGGTTTCTGGTTTCACATTGTTAGCTTGGCTTAACTATTGAAATCAGTTACGTCTCCTATGTTACTTGTGTGGTGTTATTACTTATGTAGAGAGCTTTTATATGAGGTTTATAAACTTATGAGGTGGCATTTCAGTCTTTATGCTGCCTAATGGACAGCTCACAAACTTTTTATGGTGTTTTTTTGTCATTTTTGGAGCTTGACAGAACCAGTTACACTCTTTTTTACAGTATGGAAAGAGCAGGCTGGACATCCTTCCAAATTTTTGTGTCCGAAACAATGAACAAAGTCCTACGCAGTGGAATGACATGAGGGTGAATAAGCATTGGCACTGCTGCCTTAACTATCCCGTAAGAATGTTGTTCTTTCTCCAGAAGCGATTTCATTTCTCTATATTTGTAGCTTAGAAAGAAAAGCTCAACTGCCAATTTTCTAAATCCCAAGTTCCCTCAAATTGCAGGCTGGAGCGACATTCTTTAAATGCTATGTGTAAGGGCTGTAATTTGCCAGTGTATACCTGTAGTGATGTCCTGCTGCCGCGTCTTGAGCTCTTGAATAGTTGTGCTGTGGCGTGATGCCAGCGCCGCCACACTGGGCCTCATGGTATCAGGGGCTCCAGGTTCTGCGGCCAGACGCTCCGTCTGAGAACAGAGATCTTCCACCTGCGGCTGAAGCTTTTCCAGCTCTGCTATCCCAGCCTGAAACACAAACACAGTACACATTTGCTCTATTAACAACTCAGCAAAAATCACATAAAGTGAAGATTACTACAATCTTAAAAATAAAGGTTCTTTGTTGGCACCAATGGGTTTCATGAAGAACTTTTCATGAAAGAACATCCATGGAACCTTTGCATTCCACAAAAGGTTCTTTAGATCATTAAAATGTTCTAAAGAAAAGATGGTTCTTTTGAGAACTGCTTCCCCAAAGAACCTTCAGTGATCAGTTCTTAAAAGAACATGTTTTTTCTTAGTGTGAACATCATTTTAATAACCTGAAGAACTTTATTTCACTTTCATCTTGTGCAATGGAAAGGTTCTATGGATGCTGACGGTTCTTCATGGAACCATCAATGCCAATAAAAAAACCTTTATTTTTAAAAGTAGACAGTTGGATTCCTGTTAACATCTAATTTAAGGAAATCATCTTGTATGAAAAGGCCTGGTATTTGACTGACCTCACAAATCGTCTTTGAGTGTGTGGAGTTCCTGCTGGTTGTTTTTTGCTCTAAACCCTTCTGTGGAGATCAGCCATTTCTCCTGTCCCTTCAGGACTCCATCTAGAGCCTTCAGTCTTGATTGAACCGCTGCCACCTGCTCTAGTACTTGAGCTCGGTTCCTCAGATCCTGGGTCAGGTTCTGGCAGCTCTCCCATTCTTTACGTACAGAGTCCAGAGCAGAACGGGCCTCCTCTGAAGACATACCTTCTATAAAGACAGATTGAGTGATTTTAATCAGTCGGAGAAAACAGGCGCCATCATTTATCTTGAGGAAATCATCCACATTCTCCTACCTTTCTCCAAGCGTTCAATCATCTTCTCTCCTTTCTGCACCACGTCTTTCACTGTCCCCTCGTTTTCAGCAAGCTCCACTCGCAGGGTCTACATAGATGGGACAAATATATTCAGTAGACCATATATATGAACAGGTAAATGTTAGTTTTATAATAAGTCACCTGTAGTTTTTCCTTCAGAGCAGGCGTGTCTCCAGCAGCTCGGGCAGATGACTTCCATGCAGCCAGCCGTGATAAAAGCTTGCGAACATCAGTTTCAGCTCTAAAAAACACAAAAAAACATCATATCAGGGTTCACATGAGGGAGTGCTACAGCGGAGCAGAACAACAGAGCAGTGTGTGAACTGAAGTGTGTGTAAACACTGTATAGCTTATGCTAATGGTTCCCAAATGTTCTCATTATGAACACAGGCATAACCGCATGATGAAAGAAACTATTTCATGATATTTTTTTGTTCAAACAGCTGCTAATCCCTAATGCTTAAAATGTGAAATTGTAATTGTCAAAAAGCACTTTCAGGTATGCCAGACAATATTTGATACTGAATATTTCTATAGTGCACTTTTCTACTTCAATGTTTCAATGTTTTGCAGCCTAAAATGATTGAATTTGCTGTGGCTTTTCTCAAATTATTTATTTTTTTACACAAATTAAAATAGTATTATCAGTGATTGCATTCACTCAAAATATTTAAAAAGTGCATATCCAGTAAAATACTGTACTTATTTAAATCTAACCTACTGGTGAAATCATATGCATTATATTCATTATTATATGTACGGAAATTTTCATTTTGTCCTACGTGCTTAATACAAGCATAAAGCAAAGCTTTGTATCACTTGAGCAGATGCATCTCTCTCGGGCATCTTTTAGGAGTGAATAGGTTGAAAAGACAATAGACTAATGTAAGTCATGAATTAATCATTTGGAGAGATCACTCGGAAATATCAGATATTAAACTCTGCATCGCTCAAAACATGTCTGCCTCATATTGGAACTTTTCCTTACATTTAAACACTTTTATATGGTTACAACGGAATACACCACAATCAAATGGCAGGACAATTCAACACATTGAATAATTTGTTTGGGCTTGGAATTATAGCTAATATTGCCCCCTTTTGAAAAATCTGCAAAATAAAACAAAAATGCAAGAAAATAGTGCAGAGTTTGATTTTGAAGGGACTGATAAAAGAGATTTCCAGGGTTTCTGACAAGGAAGCTGTGTCTGTGTTTGTCTTACAGTCTCCTGAGCTCGCCGTCTGTATCCAGATGTCGTCTTTTAGGTGGGGCAGGTGGCGGCAGCTCTCGATCGCTGCTGGTGAAGGTTTGCTCCATCCGTGTTGTTACTGTTGTGACTGTGTCCATGACAACCTTCTCCGGTACCTGGGGTATCGCAGTCACAGACACCGCTTCGGTTACCTGGAAACCGAACAGATGCTTGGAATCAATGTCATATAAAAAGCTAATGTGTAGTAATATAAACAAAGGAGATGCATTTATCTGACTTGGCTGGAGCAGTCCTCTAGTTTTTGGACCAGGTTGTCCCAGCGTTGAGTCAGTAGGTCTGTGTCTGTTTCGATCCTCTGAGCTGCAGCTGGACTGTTTAACAGCACCATCACATCCTGTCCAGCATCTGACAGAGCACTCAGGGCCCTTCGCTTCTGGGCCATATCCTCCTTGAGATTCTGCAAAGAGTCAGAGCCCAAAACAGCGATGCTCTTATCAACCAGGTAGATTTCGGTTGAATAATGTTTATTATTTGTAAAAACCAAAGCTTACAATCTCAAAAAAAAAAAAAGTAGTAGTATCTGTGGACTAGAATATAGTTTGTGAGATGATCTGAACATGATTAAAATGCTTTATGTTATCATAACATTGATTATTTATTTAAAAATATCCAATACTATGGGCATGTAATTAAAGCTTGCAAATACAAAATTAAGTATGTTTGTCTACTCACGGCTAATCTGCGCACGCTGGCATTTATTTCACTAGGGTCTTTAAAATCACTGGTCTGAACTTCACTCAAGGCCTTCTCCTTTTCTGCTAGCCACGATCCAAACAAACTCTGAATGGATGAGAAAAAAAGATGGGTGAAGTGTGAGAATAAGATTGTGTGCACTCTATGCTAATGGTGTAATGGGTCAGTGGTAATGGTATCTGCAGGCCATAAACTGCCATAATTAAATCTTACCCTTTCCCAGAATGCAGTCTAAACTTTTAAAATAGCAATCTGACCCTTAAATGTATTAAATGAACATTCCAAGTCTGTGATAATAGCACAACACAATGAGGCCCAACACAGAGCCCTGAGGCACACACCCCTGATTATTTTATTGGCCAGCACCTGTAGTAACTTCACGTTTGTGCTGGATTGAAATTAATGTATGTATGGGCAAAAACAAACATATTTAAGTATCAAACATTATAGAAATGACTGATCATGAAAACATTTTTTTTTTCGTGTTCCATTTCCAAACTTGAAAACATTTAACAAAGTCCAGAAAACAATTATTTTCAAACATGTCTATAAGGGCCTCATTGTGATTTGTTACACGGGAATGTTGGATTTGTGGCATCAGGACTCACCTGGTCATCAAGCAGCCGCTGCCACACAAGCTGAATTTCCTCGAGTTTGTTCCAGCGTTCCTCCGTCCAGCGACACACTGCCGCCCAGCGCTCCCCCAGTGACTGTAAAGAACAGAAGGATAAACAAAATAGAAAGTTACTGAATGACTTTTCACACAATTTTTTGGCACCTAGGAGTGTCAAATGTCTGTTAGGTTCCAAGTTGCTGTGCTGCATCCAATGAATTCTCAACACTGTGTCCAACATTAATAGATCTCATTCCTTAGATGAGCTATCAGTAAAGGTGTGAAAAACAGCTTGGTTTGATTACCTCTGCAATTTATTTAAGAAGAAATTTGCTGTAAAATTAATTAATGCTTTCAATGTGACATTCACCTTGATCTCTATAACTCTAGTCAAGCAATATTGCACATTGGTACAGACACCATAATGTATTTTCTTGTTAAAGCAGTAGTATTTGAAGATTTCCTTAAAGACAGCAGGAATGAACAATTAATTTGAATATTATATGAATATTATCAATAATAACTACCAGCCCTAATGAGCGAGTGTTCAGCAAAACACAAACTTGGTTGTGTTTTGTCTGACAACGTTTTATGGTGAGACACAAAAATTAGTCCTTAAGAAACACTAGCTCACACATTAAAAATTATTTTTAGCAAAGAAACAAATGATTTCTATAATTTGTATGTCTGGGGACAATAACAGCTCTGACCAGACTCTCTGAATTGCCATCTCATAATTACAGTCATTTCGACACAACAAATAAATCAGCATTATATCATGCATGCTGTCCTCTACCTGCAATTGTTCCTCCAGGGCAGCAGTGGCACTCTCCCCGCTGTTCTCATCCACGACCACAACCATGTGCGTGAGAGAGTTCACCTTTACCTGTTCCAGCTCCAGATTATTCTGCAAAACCTGAGGACATTGCATAGTAAAAAAGGTCAAAAGGTCTAAACTACACTTTGATTACATTTTGTATCTTCATTTACCCACAAAAGAGAAAATGCACATTTATCAAGGCAAGATATTACAAAATCAACAATCACTATATTATTATTTGAAATTACAGTAATATATTTTTTAAATTCTATTTAATTTATTTTTTTTCACACTCCAATTATTATGATGGCTATTCTGTTTACATATTTATCTATTCATTAGTTTATTTATTTTTTATATTTATTTATTTATTGATTCATTTATTTATACTCCGGGAACTAAACAGAACTGGAAGCTGGAAACATGAACATAATGTCATAATGCAATATATCGACTTATCGCACATTATATGTACATGACCTCGATAATTTTTGGTGATGCAATATATTGCCCATTATATTTACATAAAAATTAATGTCATCATGTTTTTTGCATTCCACTTGCGCCTGTGTCTTTTGCAGCTTCTCGTATATAACGTGGTGTAGTGGGTGGTAGTTCAAATTTTAAAAATGTTTCTACAAAAATGTTTCATCTGCAGATATGGCCTTGTTTAGGGATCTGGGCCTTTGTGCATAAGGACATCTGACTGATAAGTAGGGATTGTGTTTTTCAGCAATACAGTGCACCCTTTATTTTCAGAGAAAGAAGTTCCAGGAAAAATCTGTAGATGGAAAAATCTCCATACAAGTTATTTGTGATTTTTTTCTTTTTTTTATATGTTACTTTGCACTTTTTTGTTAGAATAACAACTAAAAACCATTTTATTCAAATTTTTTAAGGTATCTAAAATTTTGAAACATAATTCCCATAAACTAAAAATAAAAAGTTTGTTGTCATTTGAAAGTGTGTTGGCCTTTTTGCATTATTATGCTTTTATATTATGATTATATATTCAGATGCATATAATTGTCTTAAAATGACAATAATATTGTTTATTGCAATTATTTCTGGGGCAATATATCGCACAACAAAAAGTTAAAATGTAGATCAAAATATTGGTTTTATTTTGTTAAAGCTAGATATAATTTCTACATGTGGACGCACTAGTGTGATATGATACCCTTCCTATGAGACTGAGGCTCCTAAATGTAAGCATGTGTGTGGGAGCGAATGTGTGTGTGTGTGTGTGTGTGTGTGTGTGTGTGTGTGTGTGTGTGTGTGTGTGTGTGTGTGTGTGTTCTCCATTTGCTACCTGAACAAACACGCTGAGGTCACATTTGCCCCTCATTCACTGGGGCGTGTTGATTTGCTTATTCATTCTTCTCACATCTCAACCTCTCTCTCTCTCTCTCTCTCTCTCTCTCTCTCTCTCCTTTCAGCATTCATGATAAATTCACATTGGAGATCAGAAAGAGAAAGCTTGTATTTTTGAACAGTTTTTGCACACAGACGGGATCTCTGATAAGAGTTATTCACTAACTACTCAAGTCTGCTTAGGAACATTTTATTGCTCAGAGATTGCTATTTCAGGAGAGTTTATCAAAGTATACACTTTGTCTCTTAATTTTCTTTTAATGTTTGCTAATCTTTCTTAATGTTTCGTAATCTTTTTCCACAAACTTCAATCTATATATATATTTTTTTTCCTAATCTACAATCTATCAATTGTGATCAAGTCACTCTAAAAAAAAAAAAAAAAAAAAACTGTTGGGTAAGGAAGCTGGGTTGATAATCATTCATAATCCAAAACCCAGCTGTGCTGGGAATGTAGACCTGAAACAGAGCATTACACATCACACAAGTTCAAATGTGTGCTGATACTACTTTGCCTGCCCTATGCGTTTCACCTTTTGATTATTACTGTTGACTGTGTTCTGTATTGTAGTTATTCTGTGTGTGATTTTAATTCACAACTCATTTTGGGTTCATTTTAAGCCAGCAAGATTTGCAGCTGGATCAAAACAACCCAGATCTGTGCTCATACAGTACCTTTGTGACCAAGCACTGGGTAGCCAAAATTACTCAGTTTAGTTTGTTTTTGATGAAATAGCTCACTCAAAAATGAAAATGTGCTAAAACTGTACTCACCTTAAGACCATCCAAGATGTAGAAGAGTTTGTTTATTCATCATTCATTTGGAGAAATGTAGCAAGTGCAACATTTCTCCAAATCTGATGAAGAAACTAACTCATCTACATCTTGAATGGTCTGAGGGTGAGTACATTTTCATCAAATTTTCATTTTTGGTTGAACTATTCCATAAACTCAGCCTTTTATAGAGTGTATAATTTTGTGACGTTGCATGACACACCATAACATAGCTAACAATACACAGTTCTACTTTAAATAAAGAAATCAAATGCTCCTCTTACTTTGTGCTGCTCTATCTGGGCCAGATATCCCTCCAAGTCTCCTGCTATTGGCTCTTTCTCCATCTTACGGATCCGCCCCTCCGTTGTGGTCAGCCAATCGGAGAGCTGCTGGAGCTGCTGTTGCTGAAGGTCCATCAGAACTTCATGAAGTCTGAAGACAGAGGAGAGATGACGAGTTCAAGCACACTCTTCACACAGAAGACTTCAGCAGGGATATGTGCGTCCGTACCTGGACTGACGGTCCATGCTGGCCACCCGCAGGTTTTCCCAGCGGGAGTTGAGCAGTGTCATCTGTTCTCGGATCTCATCCTCCTCTTCCTCACTCAGGTTGCCTTGAGCGATCAGCTGGTTTCCTGCCTGTAAGACGTTACCCACGCTGCTCTGGTGGGCTGTCAATTCCATCATAAAGGCCTGAGGAGACAACACGACACATCAATTAGTGCTTGAGTGTGTGTAGTAGACGAAAATGTGCCATTCATTCACGCAATATCTTATGATCTATTCTCGAAACAGAAAAAAAAAAAAAAAAATCAAAAAGGAATGAGGTAACAAACCATCTGCACATTATATCAATGTCTTTTCAGAGACCAACAGGTTTATGCTTAAGGAAAAGCTTGGAGATCTCCACAGCTTTCCTGTTTTTTGCCCTGCTTTTGTTTCTGCGTCACTGCCTCATATTAGCCTTCACTTTCTGACAGGAATGTAAACCTCGCCCTCCCGCTCTGGATCCATCACTCAGGAGTGAGTCTATGTGCCCCGGCTCTGCTGTCTGTCAGAGGTCTCTCTGCCTCACAGAATTCCTCACATTCCTGGCATGTTCCGAGCATGTTCTCCGACAGGACGGGAACACGGAGCATCTGAGCACGGGACATGCTCTTAACTCTTAAAGTCATCGGGTCAATCAGAAAGAGCAGCAGTGGGCGGTTTCAAAATGTGAATAATAATGTTGGCTTGACAAATCCAACATACTGAAATCCTATTTAAGCTGCTTCTTCTCCTTAGGTTGCAGTATCTTTAACTGATCTGACTTACAGTTTTCATAGCACGGATGCTGAAAACTATGAAAAATCCCATATGTTTTCTTTGAGGGGGTCAAAACTTTTGTCCAATCAGACCTATAGTATAGTCAAGCTGTCAATCAATAGCAAAGCTTATGCTTCCACAAGCTCATGCTAGCAACATAACAAAACATCACAACAACCAACCAACACAACCAACTAACACAACTTCTCTTCTCTTCTATTTTCAACTCCATCTCCAAAAAAACATTTTCCTTTCCTTTCTTTTACCAAATTACATATTCTACTCTTAAAAAATATGGCAACCGGGACTTCTAACGGCAGCTGCAGTGATGCGCTGACTTTACCGATTAGCGACTGGCTCTTTTACTCAGAAGGCGGGGCTTCCTTCAATAGAGCAGCCATATTATTGAGTGTTGCATTTTTTCCCCATTCAAAACTATACGAGTGACACGTCTAGTTTATCTGACTAGTACACAGGCAGCTTACGCTCTTCTGTGTCAGCCACACCACAAGGATATGTTTATTACGTGTATTCATGCTTTGGTTTGAAAGAAAACAGCACATCGGTGCAGCGCGGCTGACACAGAAGAGCGTACACCATCTGCGTACTAGTCAGATTTGCCAAAATGGTTGATTTGGAGAGACACAGAGGAGAGGAATTGTTGAATAAAGTCATTATTTTTGTTTTCTTCGTGTACAAAAAGTATTCTTGTCGCTTCATAACCTTACAGTTGAATCACTGATGACAGATGGACTATTCTGACGATGATTTTTATACTTTTCTGGACCTTGACAGTGTTATTTATTTGGCAGTCAATGGGACAGTCACAGGCCTCCCGGTTTTCATCAAAAATATCTTAAACTGTGTTCCGAAGACGAACGGAGCTTTTACAGGTTTGGAACGACATGGGGGTAAGTGATTAATGACAAAATATTCATATTTTGATTCATCATACATATAATCAATATGTTAGAAAATATTAATAACATTTTGTTGAATCTGATTTGAGTAAAATCGTCAAACTTCAAGCTTTTCAAACTTATTTCACACATTCAAACAAGGTTCTGTCAAGCCAACATAAAAGTTTGTTTACAAACTTTTCTCATTTAGTTTTTTTCTTTTTTGTACACATTAGGAATATTATATCGGTATACGTTTTCCCGAGAAACTCAATGAAATACTACTAGCTAGCGATGACACTAGCAATGTTTGTGAATGGTTGATGTGTGTCTCCTCTACCTCATGTGTGTGGAACTGGTCTTTGACCTCCTCCACGTCGTCAGACACGTCGTCCTGCATGTGCAGCGTGTCTTCGGCCGACAGCAGCCAGGTGAGCACCTCTTCCAGCGTGATCTGATACATGTCCAGACTGACCTCCATGTCCACCTCCGTCTCTGGCCGTGTGCTGCTCACCTCCTCCGTCTCTGCAGCCAATCTCTGAACAGAAACACACAACACGTCAGTTAACGCCTCATCAGTATGGCATTTAACGTTATAGAAGACATATATCGAGACACCAATGACGTGATGTAAATGATGATAAACATCACACTAATGAATTCACAAAAAAAGAAGACATTTTCTCATAACTGTCATTACCATAATGCTAATAATAAATAAATAAATAAATAAATAAATGACATTACTGCAAAGCAATAATTTGTACATCATGGTAGTGAACTTACATTTAAAAGTTTGTGGTCAGTAAGATTTGCTAAAGTTTTTGAAAGAAGTCTCAACTTAAAACAACATATTAAAAACAATAACTGTTTTCTATTTGAATATATTGTTATATAAGTCTATAAAACAGTCATGTGATACTTTTCAAAGAATCCTGAAAAAAATAAAAAGGTAAGTTCAAAAGAACAGCATTTATTTGAAATAGAAATATGATCTGTTGACATTCCTCTTTTGCAAACAAATGTTGCTCTTTTGAACTTTTGGTTCATCAAAGAATCCTAAAAAGAAAATAATAATAATAATTTATTGCAGTTTCCACAAAAATATTTCTCACACGATTATATATATATATATAATTTTATATATTCTTTTTTTTCTAGGATTCTTTTATGAATGAACATCAGATATTTTATTTGCAAAGGTATTAAACAGTATTACTTTACTGTTAAAAACTTTAAAATTAACTGCATCATGGTTTTCAATAGCCCTGAAAACAGTTAAAAACCTCTTAAATGGTTAAAGCAGAGTTCATTTGTATGATGTTTGTTTTGATTTTGGACTGAATGTTGACCAGGTCATGTTTTCGGAGATTCACTGTGCATCTGCTGTGAGCTGGCCAAGCATGCTAGCATGGAAAATCCCTTGTAAAGCTGATTTATGAACTATTCCTTTCTCTTCAAAGACCCATAGGAAAATTACTTATGGAAAAAGCCATTGGTGAAGTTCAAGGCTCTGAGGCGCACACTCAAAACAAGAAGCGCTGCATGATCAGCAGGACCTTCAGACGCAGACGATACTGCTACTGGCACGTGTTCTCCGCTGACTAAACATCGGCGAACAGCACAACAGAGCCGGTCATGTGATATCATTCACATTCTCAGATGTTTATGTCCCACGCCTTAAAAACTGACAGCTTTTCTAAACCCGGCGACCTACATTCCTCAGCACGCCCAAGACGGAAATGTCAGCTCATTGATAAGAGTGAGACACTAATTGAGTGCTAATTGTGTGAGTCTGATGGTAAAAGAAGCGGGTTTTTCTTCATGACATGAACACCATTGTGCTGTATAATAAAAGAGACAGAATCAGGTAATGAACCCGTCTGATCTGCAGTCTTACATCGGGGAACCAAACAGTACCACACCCGAGAACTCTGGGAAAAAGTGCATCAAAAGAGAGATACAAAATAACAACAACAGAAGGAAGCTTAAACTGATAACTCGAATACAAAGGCACCACTGCCCTAGGGAGTACAACATGAACTTCACAGCAGACAATGTCAACAACATGTTAGTACTATAGTAACGTATCCAAAAAACATGGTATTACCATAATGCAGGTACAAAAAGCATGACATTGTCATGGTAGACATCAAAAACATGGTATTACCATGGTGCAAGATCCAAAAAAACTTAAAGTAAGTGTAAGTGAAAAAAAAATGCATGGTATTACCATGGTGCAAGATCCAAAAAAACTTGTTATTGCCATAGTTTAAGTGAATCAAATGCATGGTATTACCATGGTGCAAAAAAATAATAAGTAAATTAAATAAAAACTCGCCATGGCAGACATCAAGAACATGGTATTACCAAGGTACCAGATCCAAAAATAAAATTGTTTTACCATGGTACCAGACCAAGAACCTGGTATTGAACATGGAACATGGTCCCACACCCAAAAATATCATGGTATTGCTACAAGTTAAAAAATATATGCTATCACCAGATAAAAAAAAAAAAAAAAAAAAATCCTGTCATTGCCATATTAGACACAATTTGGTACATTTGGTAATTTCCTGTTGAGAGAAAAAACAAGAAGAAAAAAAAAACCTTTAAAAATAGTGACCTGAATAATCATCATCTCATAACATTTTCATTGAGGGCTGTTTGCAGAACTCAACAGACACGCTGACAGGTGAGATGGAATATTATTTGTTAAGTAGAACAGACAGTCGCCATTTCAAAAGACTGGATCTCATTTTAACAGAGCTCTCACAGAGAAAGGACACTTAAACTGTTAATAGTAGCAGCTGAGTCCTAAAACAAGGCTTTGTTCCCTGAATAAATGCACAGAGAGCAGCTCTCATCTGGAGGAAAAGGTCATCTGACAAAAATATTCTGCTGGAATTCCCAACTCTGTCCCACATGCTGGATAAAACACTCTTCTTTCTGTCTGACTGTAAAACTGTGTGTGCTCGGAGGGCGGTGAAGCAATGCTGGAATAAGCAATAAGCAAAATATTTGTGGTCTGAGAAATGCAGAACCACCCAAACGCCCCACATCGTCCCAGCAGACGCCTACATATACAGCAGTCAATGAGAAACCAGCATCAGAGAACTCTGCACAGATCTCCACACTCCATTCAGGACGGGAGTCATGAGGACTTTAACTACTCTGGATCTGATTCCACAAATCACTGTTTTCAGGAAACATGCTGAAAAGTTTTGAGAGGGACAACCAAGCAGCTCGTTTGGTTATTAAAGGCATTAAAGGTTAATTACTGAAACCTGTCAGACATGCATTGGTATTCATGCACATTCTGCAGCTGATGAGAAATTCCCAAGACTGCAATGGTCATATCTGAACAGCACATTGATATTTCACGTTTTCAGCTCAGAACATACATGAGAATCCAACTATAACATTGCAGCACATGTACATATAGAGAGCAAAACTAGGCCTGCACGATTTGGGGAAAATACAATTGCGAATTTTTCTGACAAAAATTGTTATTATGACTTCAAGTGTCAAAAAGCTTGATTTTCTCTCTTCTAGCACAAAACAAAAAAAAACCTGGTTATTACATATCAATATGACTATAGAATAATAAAAAAAAAAAAAAAAAAAATAAAAAAAAAAAAAAAAAAAAAATTAAATATAAAAAAATCAAAAAGAAAAAAAGAAAAATTACCACTACAATTTTCACTGTAAAATAAAAAAAAAACATCAAGCTTTTTTATTTTGGCTGCTCATGTGTAAATGAACACAGATGTGCGCTTCGCTCTGAAACATGCTATTAAATTAAATTAAATTAAATTAAATTAAATTAAATTAAATTAAATTAAATTAAATTAAATTAAAATTAAATTAAATTAAATTAAATTAAATTAAATTAAATTAATTAAATTAAATTAAATTAAATTAATTTAATTTAATTTAATTTAATTTAATTTAATTTAAACTGAAACAAATCTAATTTAATTTAATTTAATTTAATCTCAGCCTATACAATAAGATATATAATGCACTAACCCCCATTTATTTAAATTAATAGTTCAGCTCTAAGCAAAACAAACCAAAACAAATGCACTGTGAGTGTACCACGGTACAGAAATGTTATCAGAGGACAATACCAAGGTATTTTAATATAAACTACAGGACTCATCCTTTATTACTGTTTTAAACATTTTGGAACTATGTAAAGAAGTCATTAAAACTATGAAATAACACAAACACAAGTATATGACTAAAACATTTTATTTGAGCATCTCTGTGCACAATTTCATGCAGTGCATCCTGGGATGCTCTTCTACCAGTAATGAAGGAGTTCACACGTATAGTTGTTTGGTACTACTATATTTTTGGACCATAGCACTTACATGGTAGTTTTAAAAATACTTTGGAGTGCCTTGTAAATACTATGTTAAGTGAATGACAGCACTGTGGTACTGCAACCTGATACCATGACTGTACCATTGGAACTTATCATATGCATGTTATCATATCATGGCTGTGTGTGTGTACAATATAGCACTATATATATATCTATTATATATATATATATATATATATATATATATATATATATATATATATATATATATATATATATATATATATATATATATATATATACACTGTATAATATAGTATATAGCACTTATATAGAACTGTATGACTCACTCTTACCACTGAAAGCAGAAGGCAAGAGAGAGAGAGAGAGAGAGAGAGAGAGAGAGAGAGAGAGTGTAAAAAGGAAACTGGTAGAAGTGGAGTCATTTATTGGCACAAGAGTGTGATGCTCATTTTCCGCAGGCAGTTCCTCATCGAAGAACACCAGAATAACAACAACCTTTTTTAACTGCCATTGCATTTTTTACATCATGCATTTTCTGAGCAAGAAATCCCATCATGCACTTTCTCTACTCATATTTGATGAAAAGATGCACATATGTCTGCATGAAGTCATGATTTCCTCTAGTGTTCACAGTGGGCTGAATAAGAAAGTGGCTGTGTTAAATAAATCTGTAAGTCTGCTGTGTATAACACTTTATTATGACATGCCCATCTGAACACTGGGACCGTCAATATTAATTATTAGAGGTTATAAACACAGAGTCATCAGACAGATGCATGAACGTGTTTGTGGTTGCTCAGCCACTAGTAGTTTCAGTAATTTATGATAATGTCTACAAGCACCACTACAAGCTAACATCAGCTTTCATATATATATATATATATATATATATATATATATATATATATATAGTACAGGTCAAAAGTTTGGAAACATTACTATTTTTCAATGTTTTTGAAAGAAGTCTCTTCTGCTCATCAAGCCTGCATTTATTTGATCAAAAATACAGAAAAAAACTGTAATATTGTGAAATATTATTACAACTTAAAATAATAATTTTTATTTGAATATACTTTAAAAAAAATAATTTATTCCTGTGATGCAAAGCTGAATTTTCAGCATCATTACTCCAGCCTTCAGTGTCACATGTAACATCCAGTCTATCACATGATCATTTAGAAATCATTCTAATATTCTGATTTATTATGAGTGTCGGAAACAGTTCTGCTGTCTAATATATTTGATGAATAAAAGGTTAAAAAGAACTGCATTTATTCAAATAAAAAAAAAAATTCTAATAATATATATTCCAATAATATTTTTTCTTTACTATCAATTTTTATCAATTTAACACATCCTTGCTGAATAAAAGTATTGACTTTATTTAAAAAAAAGAAAGAAAAAAAATTACTGACCCCAAATTACTGACCAGTAGTGTATATTGTTATTACAAAATATTTATATTTTAAAAACATAGCTTCTTCTTTTTTTCTTTTTTTCTTTTTTTACTTTTTATTCATCAAAGTATCCTAAAAAAGTGTCACATGTTCTAAAAAAATATTAAGCAGCAGAACTGTTTCCAACTTTGATAATCAATCATCATATTAGAATGATTTCTAAAGGATCATGTGATAATGATTCTAAAAATTCAGCTTTGCATCACAGAAATAAATGATAATATAAAGTATAATAAATTTAAAAACAATTATTTTAAACTGTAATAATATATCACAATATAAAATTTTTTTCTGTATTTTTGATCAAATAAATGCAGGCTTGATGAGCAGAAGAAACTTCTTTCAAAAACATTAAAAATAGTAATGTTTCCAAACTTTTGACCTGTCCTGTACAGGTCCTTCTCAAAAAATTAGCATATTGTGAAAAAGTTCATTATTTTCCATAATGTAATGATAAAAATTAAACTTTCATATATTTTAGATTCATTGCACACCAACTGAAATATTTCAGGTCTTTTATTGTTTTAATACTGATGATTTTGGCATGCAGCTCATGAAAACCCAAAATTCCTATCTCAAAAAATTAGCATATCATGAAAAGGTTCTCTAAACGAGCTATTAACCTAATCATCTGAATCAACTAATTAACTCTAAACACCTGCAAAAGATTCCTGAGGCTTTTAAAAACTCCCAGCCTGGTTCATTACTCAAAACCGCAATCATGGGTAAGACTGCCGACCTGACTGCTGTCCAGAAGGCCATCATTGACACCCTCAAGCGAGAGGGTAAGATACAGAAAGAAATTTCTGAACGAATAGGGCTGTTCCCAGAGTGCTGTATCAAGGCACCTCAGTGGGAAGTCTGTGGGAAGGAAAAATTGTGGCAAAAAAAAAAACGCTGCACAACGAGAAGAGGTGACCGGACCCTGAGGAAGATTGTGCAGAAAGGACCGATTCCAGACCTTGGGGACCTGCGGAAGCAGTGGACTGAGTCTGGAGTAGAAACATCCAGAGCCACCGTGCACAGGCGTGTGCTTTTGAACCAGAAACAGCGGCAGAAGCGCCTGACCTGGGCTACAGAGAAGCAGCACTGGACTGTTGCTCAGTGGTCCAAAGTACTTTTTTTCGGGATGAAAGCAAATTTTGCATGTCATTCGGAAATCAAGGGTGCCAGAGTCTGGAGGAAGACTGGGGAGAAGGAAATGCCAAAATGCCTGAAGTCCAGTGTCAAGTACCCACAGTCAGTGATGGTCTGGGGTGCCATGTCAGCTGCTGGTGTTGGTCCACTGTGTTTTATCAAGGGCAGGGTCAATGCAGCTAGCTATCAGGAGATTTTGGAGCACTTCATGCTTCCATTTGCTGAAAAGCTTTATGGAGATGAAGATTTCGTTTTTCAGCACGACCTGGCACCTGCTCACAGTGCCAAAACCACTGGTAAATGGTTTACTGACCATGGTATTACTGTGCTCAATTTTCCCTGCCAACTCTCCTGACCTGAACCCCATAGAGAATCTGTGGGATATTGTGAAGAGAAAGTTGAGAGACGCAAGACCCAACACTCTGGATGAGCTTAAGGCCGCTATCGAAGCACTCCTGGGCCTCCATAACACCTCAGCAGTGCCACAGGCTGATTGCCTCCATGCCACGCCGCATTGAAGCAGTCATTTCTGCAAAAGGATTCCCGACCAAGTATTGAGTGCATAACTGAACATAATTATTTGAAGGTTGACTTTTTTTTTGTATTAAAAACTCTTTTCTTTTATTGGTCGGATGAAATATGCTAATTTTTTGAGATCATCAGTATTAAAACAATAAAAGACCTGAAATATTTCAGTTGGTGTGCAATGAATCTAAAATATATGAAAGTTTAATTTTTTATCATTACATTATGGAAAATAATGAACTTTTTCACAATATGCTAATTTTTTGAGAAGGACCTATATATATATATATATATATATATATAAATATATATATATATTATATCAACACTACTAACATTATTCCTGCATTCCAAAATTTAGTAAGCTGACTATTTCAGCAGCATTTTGAGGCATGATAGATTCATTCATGATGTGAAGATTAAAAAAAGTTGCTTTTGTTTTCAAATTATAAAGCAGCATTAGCACGTATCATTCACGGAGAAGGATATCAGAAGGCATTGTGACAAGCTTGGTGAAAAAATTAATCCAAGATCCAAAAATTAAAGATTAAAAACTAGTTCAGTCTAATTACAAATGCAGTATTTCAACCAATATTTATGTACGCCATTTTTTTAATACTTATTTGATAATCACAGTGTTAGCTTAGCAACATGCTAATACCATTCTGTATTGAAATCAATTGAGACTCAAGTTTCTTGGGCAATTTGCATTTATGAGCACCAACATGACATAGCTTTATGTAACACTTATGTAACAGCACTGGGAATGTGACCAAAAGCGCAAATCAAGTTTTATTTGTAGTGCAATGTACAAGAGATTAGAAAACCTTTTTGTAAAAAAAACAAACAAAAAAAACAAGTCACATTGATGTCTTGCAAGTGTTCATGTTGATCTGAACCGAAACCGAACCAAATGTTCGCACCAAATATTAGTCTTGATGTAAACAGGCTCTTGGAACAGCAGAACTTCTTCAGCCAATCAAGTGAAAGTGAAAGTCATGACATTTGCCAAGTAAGGTAACCCATACTCGGAATTGGTGCTCTGCATTTAACCCATCCAAGTGCACACACACAGCAGTGAGAAGTGAACACATCGTGAACACACACCCAGAGCAGTGGGCAGCTATATATCCAGCGCCCGGGGAGCAACTGGAGGTTCAGTGCCTTGCTCAAGGGCACTTCAGCCATGGGTATTGAGGGTGGAAGAGAGCGCTGTTTATTAACTCCCTCCCCCACCTACAACTCCTGCCAGCACTGAGACTCAAACCTGCGACCTTCTGGTTAAAACTCACTAACCATTAGACCACAGCTGCACCAGATACATAAATAAGACTAATTATTCTGTAGGCAAAAAGTAGGTCCTGAAAATGGCATTAAGGGTCGTTCACACCAAGATAACAAAAACTATGTTTTATTAATCATTGTAATTCAGTAAGAATAGTGAAGTCCACACGACAACTATAATGACACAGTGGAATAACATCATCGGATTCACTTTCAGAACACTTTCTTTCCACCTGATGAACAATGAAAACATTGACAGCCAATCAGAATCCACCCGAATTAAAAGAGCTACAGCATTTAAAGCATCACACAATAAAACAGCAGTGCACTTACAAGAAACAGACCATTATATCGAGCTTTGATGTGGACGCTAATATAGTAATCGTTCTTGGTGTTAACTGGCCTTTCCATCAGTCGGTCCTCACTGACACCCTGAAAACTAACTTCAAACCACAAAAGAAGCTACAAAACATCTTCAGAAGTGCCAACATCTAATCCAACCAATTCTTGAATATGACCGTTTCAGCACTGAGATGGTTAACTGAGCTTCTACTCTGAGCAAGCATGAATGTGTTTGGCTTACCAGTGCACTAGCAGCATGTCCCTCATCCTGATCCACCTTGTAGCGTCTGGGCAGCGTCTCCACCTCTTTGATGTCATCCATCGTGATGTCATTGGGAAACACGGCAAAGAGTGAGGTCACATACATGATGATGGACTTCTTATCCGGCAACTGCACCGCCACATCTGAGAAACACAGAGAGAGAGAAAGAGAGAGAGAGAGAGAATGAGTATGAATGTGTGTGTGTGTGTGTGTGTGTGTTTATGGAGTTGCTCTATGAGGCCCCTCTGATTAGTTATGGCTCATGTGAACTTGTGTTCAGGAAAAGCCATGTAATCCAATCAAGTCCAGATGATTAGTCTCAGGAATGCACTGGATGCTGGTTTGTTGACTGGCATTGTTTCACTGAGTTGATTCCCTGCTTCAGGCATAAATAAAAAGATCTCATAACAAGATCGATATCACATCAGCTGAAGATGATGGTCAAGCACGCTAATGACTCTGTACACTAAAGGTAACTTTCTGTGAAATTTTCTGGGTGAATAAAGTCAACTGTCCATTAGGGCTATACAATTTATAAAAATATGGAAAATAAAATCAAAATTGAGACATGGCTTAATGTGCTTATCAAAGTGCAAAGGCTGCAGTTTAATAAAATAAAAGCATGGGCTGAATGTTTTAGAGTGAAGCACAGCACTGTGTTCATTTACACGTGAGCAGCTCATTATTCGCCATTATAGTATGCCTTTGGAAACTCAACATGTGCAGCCATCTCCTCAAACTTTCATTGAGAAACTCTCATCAAAGAAAAGAGAAGCTTTAAGAGCTCCCAATGGCATTATTCACCAATGACTTAATGTTTGAAAATGAAGAAATGAAAACAGCCAAAAATATTAACATGCAATGCATTAAATAATCTAGATATATAATCTAGTATTTAGAAAAAAAAAAAAAAAAAAAAATATATATATATATATATATATATATATATATATATATATATATATAATATATATATATATATATATAAAAAATATAATATATATATATATATATATATATAAAAAAAATCTTAATCTTATATATATAATTTTTTATTTATTTTTTTTGCAGGGAAATTATTTTTAGTCTTTTTATATTTTATTTAATAATCATCTTAATTATTATTAAATATTATTGTTTTTTTTTTGTTTGTTTGTTTTTTAATAGCCATATAGATAATCACAAAAAAATTGGCCAAAATCATGAAACCCTTCAAAAAAGCACAGAAAACACATCGCATTTGCATCATAATTTTTACCAGGAAAAATAAAAAATAAGAAACACAATCTGTTTTATCCCCCAAATCATGTAGGCCTATTGTCCACTGGCAATAGTGTAGTGATGAATGAAGAACAGCTCACGCAGAAGTCACTTCCAAACCATGTAGCTTTCAGCTGGTCACTGCAGAGAATCCGCATCACTGACTTCTCCAAGGCTGCAAAATCTGTATGGGAAATATTTCGCCCTTTTGCGAATTTCCCAACTGCGTGAATATCTATCTAAACAGCTGGATTTCGCAGAACAATGGAAATCGTTTCTAGTTAGATGTCCTTCTGCTGCTATTCTGAATTGGAGCAGTTCTAATGTCACGATGCTTCTTTACCTTCTGGATCCAGTAGTCTCTCAATGTTGAGCTGATCTTTGGCGAATGTGAAAGCGTGGTCCAGCCTCTCCACTGGGGTTAGATGAACTACTTCCTCCCAGCTGAACCCATGAGGCCTGAAACAGAATTCACATCAAGAGTCTAAAAGACCGTTCACACAGGCAGCAACAAACTAACCTGCAGTCATTCACCGTCAATGAGAGCTGACATGAGCAACAGTGTTCAATGTCAAGATTCAAACCAATACTCACTTATAAATATTAGGTAGTCACTTTGATTACAGAATGCACTTCTGACTCTCTTTCGAAACCAAGCTATGTGTGAACAGAGACGATTTTAGGACTGACAACCACAGTTCTGCTTGTGAAGCCCACACATCTAGGAGCTCTTGAAGACGTTCAAGCAGGTCCACATGAATCTACAAACCTCTGTCATTCATGGCTACACACCCTTGCATGTTTGGTTATTAAATATTTGCTGATCTGACAACTCTTCAGGTGCCAATAAGGGTGTAGTACTAAGCTCTGTTTAACACACTTTGTTTAAACTTATTATGCAAATTTTCCCACAAAACCAGAACAGAAAATGCTAAAAAAAAGTCTGGATTGCATCAAGACCTACCAACTTGATCTCTTCATCCACAAACATATAAGTTAATAAAGATTTTAGTGATTAATCTCTGAGAATTTTTCAGATAATAAATTCTGAGTCGACAATTACCTTTTGTTTTTCTCTTATTTTTTAAGCAGCTGTTACATTTATGTTATGTAAAATACAGAGCTATAGTGCTCAGACGCATTGTTTTCTGTGTGTGTGTGTGTGTGTGTGTGTGTGTGTGTGTGTGTGTGTGTGTGTGTGTGTGTGTGTGTGTGTGTGTGTGTGTGTGTGTGTGTGTGTGTGTGTGTTACCTGAAGTGGTGTAGGATGGCGTTGAAGGCCAGGCCGTCTGCCCAGCTGGTGGTGAAGTTGAGCACATTGACGTTGTTATAGTTGCGGGTGCAGTTCCTCACCCAGCTCAGCAAAATCTTCTCACTGTTGGTCTGCTGAAGACTGGACATCACATCCTTCATGACGTCCTTAACCTGCACACACACACACGCACATGGCCCATGTATAAACATTGTTTTCATAGTGAAAGCACATCAAATGTCCTCAAAGTTTTTTTATTTTTTTTATTTTTGCTTTTGACATTTGAACCTCGAAAGCAGCAAAACCCATATACTTACAGTACATCTCAAGTCTTTGGAATTTTTTTAGAAATAGGTTTGCACATAAAGAATCAAGATTTAAGAGCTTTGTGGGGGTTTTCTGACCTGCCAGTGCAGTATGATACTCCAGATGAGTCCGAGAGTGAGCTTATGATTCCCATCAACAATATCAGTCCCTCCGATATTCACCAGGTCCACCTGATTAATAAATCAAACAATGAAAAACAGAACTAATATATATATATATATATATATATATATATATATATATAACTATATATATATATATATATATATATATATATATATATATATATATATATATATATATGATGCTGAATTGCTCATTGTTAATGTCAATTAATACATGTACTTTATTGTAAAGTATTACCAAAAATTATTTCATAATCTTTCAAAGTATAAGTAATGACATTATCCACCTCTGAATGAATCTTTGACTAATATAGCCACAGTTAAAATAGATCTGAGTCTGGCCTACATTATTTCCAACTAAACTCAAAAATATGTAACATTACAAGAGTTAAATGTTTCACACTGTGTCACGTCTTGAATGCTGTTGCATGCTTCCATATGGAATATATAAAAACACGTCGTTTCTAATTAAGGGTGTAAATCTGACGGTTCGTCATGATATGATATGATACTGATTTTTATACCCAGCGGCACGATATCTGCAGATACCTCAAAAATCTCTACGATTTGATTTGATTCAGGAGTATATCGATTGATTTATCGATATTATGATATGTACCTATTTTACACAACCAGCTACAATTTTTATTTTTTTTCCAGGAAGGTCTAAAAGAAGTTTTTCAGGTACAAAAATTTAATGAAATCAAATGTAAAACATCCTTCATAGTCTTCACTGGATAAATGAAATATAGATTCATCCTTATTAATGTTACAAAAGTTATTCAGCCAAGACAGCATTAGGTTTATTATTAGTCTGCTTTCACTTTAAGAGGAATGCATGGATACTGATACACATGTTTTCTTTCTCAACTGTTTACGTTAAGATATAAGCGACTGTGTTTACTAGGACATTCACCAAGATCTGGTCTGTATTTGTATCCATATCGATGGATCGTCACACCCCTATTTAGAAAGAAAAGCATGCCTTTAGAGAGGATTACGGGCCGTTGGCGTGATGTGTGTGATTCTGTGTACACATGTCTTTCTGACAGACAGATAATCTCACTGTTCACAGGTGTAGATTAACCAAACCTACTCTTACCTTTCACCTAAGCTGTCATATTTGCTGAGAGAGTCACCAGCATTTAGAGTTCAGCTCAACCTCACAATGAGTGCGTTATATTTGAATAACGTGATCAGACAACAGCAGCGTCACTTAATAAGTGGCTGCATTTATGAGAGATTACTGGAGGATCTGCAAACATCTGGACCAGAAACACCACATAAACCTGCATTAGCCTGACACAGATCCGCTTTTATCGGTCAAGAGATTAAGACACAGGAAACTGTGCTGTGAGAATATTTACCGCTCAGCTAATTACAGGGTAACGATACATACTTATATCGCACAGGACAATTAATCATCCAACGTTAGGCTGTTTTTGAGACTTCCGGCGTTTGCCATTCCATTTTGTTTTATTGTAAAAAATTAGTGGGAAAAATGAAGTTTTCATTAAAGCAAAGAGCTGAAATTCTGATATTGTTAGAGACAGAAATATCACTATGCACAGCTAAATGTGACATTTATTATAAAGCAGCAGCTATTTATGTTAAAACAGCAAGATTTTCTGCTATTTATACTACTTATTAAAAATAGTAGCAATTATCTGCACCTCAGTATTGTAGTACATAAAACCGTATGCAGTAATAACGTATTGAGTGTAAATTATAATTCATTCAAATTATTTAATGGATGCCACCTTATTGGGACAATAAAGCCTCCCTACACCTAACCTAACCCTACCCGATATTTTATTTTCAACTTTTCAATTATTGATCATTTGGTTATTGTCTTTCCGATGCGAAATGAGATTTGAAAATGGAGAAGAAAAAAAAAAAATCGGCAAAAGGCGGGTGCGAACTCGGGTTGATCGCATCAAAAAGCACACGCCTTACCAACTACGCCACTGAAATTAATGTATAATGAGTGTCTTTTTTCAGTGTCGACTATACCAATCAGATGTTGGTGGGCGGAGTTAGTGTAAATAACCTCTGCCAACAAGGCGGGCTATTTGCACTTAGTGTTTAAATAGACACTCCATTATTATAATGGGTTTATGTGAGTATTGTTTAGTTAAATGAAAAAGAAAAGGATATATATATATATATATATATATATATATATATATATATATATATAAAAAACGTAATTGAGGATAGCATATAGGATACATTTTACTGGGAAAATTTTCACATATTTGACAGAGGCATCAGTATCAGTACTGATATCTCTGATGCTACATTCACAGTATAAAAAAATGCCATTAAAGTAATATACTGTAAATAAAATATATTGTCTTTATGATATTTCTACAGTAATTTACATAAATATTTATGATTACAAATTTCATTGTCAGGTGTGATTAATCGTGATTAATTAAAGAAAAAAGTGTGATTAATTTGTCTTTTTTTTTAACCCCATGAGCCATCACCATCATCACACATAATCATAACAGCACAGTTTGAGCCCCCTTAGATTGATTAACCTTTTTAAAAAAGTCTCTTCTGCTCACTATAGATGCATTTATTTGGTCACAAATACTGTAGTAAAAAAAAAATGTAGTAAAAAAAAAAAAAATAAAATCTTGGTATTGTGACAGCACTAAATCCACTAAGGATAATGAAACACACTGTTTATAGCATCTGTGTTCGTGTGCTTCTGTTTGGTCTGTCTGACCCCGGGCCAACGAAGAGTAAAGACAGAGGACATGTAAAAATGTAGAGACCTTGCTGTCAAAACGACACACTAATGTCCCTAAAAGACACGCAGGAACTGTAAAGCCGTTTAATTAGCCTGCCCTTGCTGTACGCTCCCTAGGCAGCGTCTGTCAGCTGATACGAGGCAAGAAATAAAAATAATTTCCTCCCGCAGCTGAAGCCCAGAGAGTCAAGCAGCAGCAAGGACACGCGGGAAGGTAGAGAGAGAGACTCACGCTGTTCTGATGGAGGACCTGCAGCACGCGGTTGACGTTGTTGAGCGAGTGAACTCTGGTAGAGCCTCGCTCTTTGGTCTGAGAGAGAGAGAGAGAGAGAGAGAGAGAGAGAGAGAGAGAGAGAGAGAGATTAAGCCAAACAGACACATTTACAAATGTACAGTACAAAACAGTGCCACGGTATTACTGTGTTTTTGAACATGCTCATGATAGTACCACATATTCCTTGAAATGCACAACCATTCAAAAGTTTGGGGATGGTGTGATTTATTTAATGCTTTCGAAAGAACTCATACTAAGGCTGCAGTTATTTGATAAAAATCAGAAGAATCATTTCAACCAAACAGACTTTGTTGAAAAACTGAATTAAAATATTTGATGGAAGAATTAAAAATCATCTTTTCAACACTTTTTTTGACTAAATGAACAAAAAATGTGAAATTGCATTTTCATTTTCATGTGCAAATATAACAATGCATGGAAATAAACAGCAAAATGTACCTACATGTTACTTATTTGATTGATTTTGACTTAATGCAATATATTAAAACCTTTTAATTAATCATTATTAGTGTTATTAATAAAAATAATAACAATCAATATATTAAAAATGCCATGCAGACACAGACTACTCACATATGACCAAATCAAGTTTTGAAAGAGCCAGTTTCAAATGATTCATGGAGATGAATCAAACTCAGCTCTGTTATAAACACATCTCTTAGCATCAGATAAACATTCTCATCCAGTGAGATAAGAGACAAGAAACTACAAAATACATCTAGTCTATTGACATTTGACCAACCTTAATGGCTAAAATCATCATAAAGAAAATGTTTAATTTTTAATAAATAAATATTTGATAATTACCCAGCTCTACCTTGCAGTACGATGTAATAAATACTATGACATAAGCATTCATCTAATTCACTGTACCAGAATAACACCATGCTACTTCACGTAAGAGCGACATCTGACATGAGAGAATAAAACACTGAAGCCTACAGCTCTGTCACTCAAACACTCGGTGTGTGGAACCCAGAATCAGAGCCAAATATAAACACATTACACGCGATTCAAACCCTCCCAACCATCAAACACACACAGTATGAACTCTACACACACACGCACGCACCAGTGTGTTTCCAGTCAGCCCCTCCAGGAGATCGAGGAGTTTTCTGCCGTCTCTCAGGTCAGAGAACATGTCTTTGATGGGTGCCTTCCCCGTCTGCAACACATAACAGTGAAGTAACGCTAGTAAAATTCATTTGTCAAGTTCTTCCACACACACAATCAAAGAGAAAAAAAAAACAAAGCAGAATGTAGTTCCACTGGAAAGCCATCAAAATATATTTTAATGTGCATTGTATTTCCTGTAAAAATAATTAAGGATGATTTCATCTATTGCTGCCGTTTTGATCCCAAAAAATGTATTCAATATTAAAATCCACTAAATCTTTAAAAGTAATATATCCGAGTAATACACACCAAAATTTACCTTCATGTTTAATATTTTAATGCAATTAAAATAGTGTTAAAATATTTAACAATTAAAATATAAAATAACAATCCTTCAGAAATCATTGTTGATTTGCTTTATGTGACATTTCTGATTATCATCAGTGTTGAAAACAATTGTGCTGCTTCATATTTTTGTGAAAACTGTGATATATTTTTTAGGATTCTTTAATAGAGAGTTCAAAGGAACAGCATTTATTTGAAATAGAAATCACTATTTAGAATTATTTAATGTATCCTAGCTGAATAAAAGTGTTAATTTGGGCAAATTAATCCATGAATTTAATAAAATGATATTTTTTTTAAGAATATTTGTGTTCTTTGAATTGTTCCTGTGGCTCAGTGGTAGAGCATTGCATTAGCAGCGAAAAAGGTTGTGGGTTTGATTCCCAGGGAACGCATGTTAGATAAAAAAAAAGCATCTGCTAAATGCACTGTAAGTTGCTTTGGATAAAAGCGTCTGCTAAATGCATAAATGTAAAAAAATGTTCTTTATATTCCCCTTGTGTGGTAGGCATTTTATAAGACACTGAAGGTCGAGCTGTATTGGTGATACACGCCTAACAAGCACCTCAGTACTGACTATATTCACGATATACTGTAAAGGAGGAACCTTGAGTGCATTCTTACTCAAGGGAAGAACACAACAGTTTCAGATCTCCGGCAGAACATGAGTGGAGACACCACTCTGAGATCAGCCATCGAAGCGGAAGTTCACAAGTTCAGCATGAGCGCTGCTGCCACCGTTACCTTGGAGAACTGTGCGTTGATCCACTTCGTGAAGGTCTTTTTCTGTACGGCATCATGTTCGTCTGAAAATGAAGGACAGAGGAGGAGAAAGAGAGAAAGAATGTAAGAAGGAGTTTTATGGCACGTGGCAATACAGTAAACATTCATGTGTGAATGAGCGCACAACATAAACACTGTTGAGACTTTCACTTCCACAAACTAAACACACAACAGTTCTGATCCTTCAGTTTAACTCAATGAAATGGCCATATCTTGTGTGTTTAGATTAATTCACGGACAAATCCTTAATAATCAAATGGGTATCAACCCTTAATTTATTAATTGCGATTAGGCCAATATTGGAAGCGGATTCCCAACCTGAAAGAGTTTCTTTCTTCTGTTGAACACAAAAGAAGATATTCTGAAGAATGCTGGTAGCCATTGAGTTCCAAAGTATGAAGAAGAAGAAAAAAAAAAACACTATGGAAGTCGATGGCTACCAGCATTCTTCAGAATATCTTATTTGTGTTCAACAGAAGAAAGAAACTCATTCAGGTTTCAAGAAAATGATGACAGAGTGAACTGACCCTATAAATAGTATATATAATAATTTTATTTTATTATGCTTTCAGTCACCAGTAGGAGTGTATTTCTCTCCGCTCTGCTTAATTACATCCACTCCACACAGTCCTGCAGATTTTCCACCCTGCTATTTCCATGTGGCTCTACTCTTAACTAGAGGCCTTTAAACGAGTTACTCATTCACAGACATCTTCTAAATTGCAAGAACCTTGATGTGTAGGTCAAGTAAGGGACCAATAAGACGCTTTCTTGTAACTGTCAAAGCACAGCAGCAGAGGTGGAGTCTGTCTAACGCAGGATCAGTTCAAAACATTACAGCATTAGTGCCAGATTGTGTCTGTAGTCCACATAGCCCTGTCTGAATCCACACAGAGTCTGTGTGAGATCCTGTTACCGAGAGACAAGATTCCCACACACACACACACACACACACACACACACACACACACACACACACACACACACAAGAGTGCTCATAACAAAAATCACTGTGTAACCAGTATGAACCCTACAAGGATCAAAGGTTAAGAACATCGGCCTGCCGGGTCGCCTGCTCTTTTGAGAGTGTGTGTGTGGGGGCGGTTGTGTGCGTGTGTGTGTGCATGTGTGTGTGTGTGCATGTGTGTGGATGAGGGTCAGAAAGTCAAGAATGCACCGCAGGCTACAGTGATGGTGTGAAGGAGGGTGTGTATACACACACACACACACACTTAGCAGTGAGAAACACATCTATCACACACAGGAAAGAACTGATCATCACCACTATCTACAATGCAGATGTCACCAGACATCTCTACTCACACAATGCAGTCTGCACAAGTGCTGCATAATATGTGTGAATCTCATAAATACAGTCAAAAACATATTTGGGTTAGTTCATAGCAGAAAAAAATTATGAGAAAATAGGACCATTACATTACAAAAATCTCATTCTCATTACATAATGCAAACACACCTCATTATTCTCATTACTGTTATATAAAACAAAAACTCATTCTCATTACCATAATAAAACAAATTATCATTGTCATCATATCATCTAAAAAATGAATAAATAATCACCTTCACATAAGTGTGATGCAAAATAAAAATCTCATTCTCATTAAGTAATGCAAGCAAAAAAAATCTAATGCAACAAAAATATATATATTTTAAGGGTATAACAATGTTTCACAATGTATCACAATACTAAAATGCAACAGTACTTTTTTGTTATCTGTGCACTTAAGTGCACCATTTTGATTTTGTTTGCACGATTCTGAGAATATCGTATGATGAGATATCATGTATCAAACTGAATCATGACATCAGGGTGTTGTTAAACTCCTAATGCATCTATGTTTTGATTCTGATTTTGATTTGAACATGTTTTCCTGAGGTTTGCCAGCAGATCCAGTCCATCCTACTAAATGTGGAATTCAACAATGGTCAGAAACGTGCAATGATGAACACACACACACACACACACACACACACACGCACACACACACACACACACACATCCCGCTCTCTAACTCTTATCACACTCACAAGCAAACACTTGCCTTTTAATCTAAACCCTGACATTCCTCGAGTGACTCTACAACCCCGCTCTTCATAAACACTGTGTGTGTGTTTGTGTGTGTGTGTGTGTGTGTGTGTGTGCCTAGTATTCCCGATGTGATGGGGACCGAATGTCCCCACAAGGATAGTTATACCAGTAAATATTGTCCTTGTGGGGACATTTTTAGCAATCCAGAGAAAGGCTGAGGCGCAAGTTCACAGAAGACCATCACAAAACTGTCAGTATAAGACAAATGGTCTATGATTAGGAGCAGGGCTCAGATTAAAAGCAAAAAGAGCAAACAATTCCCATACTTACAATGAAGGAAGAGCCTGAGCATATATAGAGACCAGGGGCCGGATTCACGAAAATCTTCTTATGAAATAAACGAAGAAATTTCTTCCTGCAGATTACCCATAGACTGTATAAAAATATTATCATAATAATCATAATAAGCACGCACACTATTTTCGTCGTGAGTTTGACTGGCGCTCAGCTTCACGTTTTTAATGTGGCATGTTTTTGAACAGTTACTTTAAAAATAGCCGGTCTCAAACTGCAGAGATATGTTCATTAATTTTTTTGCAGTGTTCTGAGTGAACGCTTCTGTTATGTGTGTCCGCGCTTCTACAGCAAATGCGTCCTGCGCATTCATATGCACTGAATACTCCCAAAGATAATGCTTTATTTATAGACTAAAATTAAAAGCGTTCAATTAAAGCTCCCTATAATCTGACTCATTTAAGAGTTGCTACTGAGTTTTGAAGTCAGCAAAAAGCAGCGTCACTGTTCATCTTGACCGATCGTGTTTACATTAACAGTCATCGATCACTTCAGAAAACTCGTGCACATCCCTAGTCCTACTATGTATCATATGTAGCTGTTGTTGTAATGCTTAAATATAACAATTAATTTGAAATAACCCAATAAATTAATTGAATAAATCTTACTGTTTGGGATTTAAGACCAGTCTGGGGCTGTCCTAAATTTAAGATGATTTTTAAGAAGATTCTTTTTTAAGAATCTGAATTCTTCTTAGGTTTTGTCTTAAGAACAATCTTAAGAAAAAAGATAAGAATATTCTTAAGATGGATTTTTGGGAATACAAAATAAAGTTAAAAAAAAGAAACCGGCAGTTAAGAAGAAATTTCTTCTTAAGAATGTTTTGTGAATCCGGCCCCAGAATATTTTATGCTTTATACTTATTTAAATACATTCCAGTTTATGATGTGCATGCTCATTTAGACAGCTAGCTAAACATGTGCTGGTTTGTGTGCGCTTTGATCAAATCTGTGTGGACCTGCTGATATGCGATATCTTTTGACATTCCATCATGTATAAAATCCTCCAGTGAAAAAGTCCATCCCCTGTTGTTGTTGTTTTGTTTTTGTTTTTTTTGTTTGTTTTTTTTTGGGGGGGGGGTTGGTTCACATCAAAATTCACCACATATTTGTTTAGTGCTGCTTTGGACTGTTTTCACTTGTAAACGGTGCTTGATCTGTGCAGATTTCTCTCCTAATTCACACAAGATGACAATTTACTGCAGAAATCAATATTATGCATAAATTATGCAAAAATTTAACTGGCTAGATGCAATGACTATGTAAACAGAGTCATTAACAACAACCTCATGACACCACGCATTAAATATCTGACTTGAACACTAGTGTGCTCAATAACACAACCAACACTGCAGGTCCGCACACAAACACACCTGTATGTAGAGTAAAATACAGCCGCCTACCTCTGAGTTTCACACTGTGTGTAGCCATGGAGTCATAAACCAACAGATGATGGAGAAAAGCAAAGAGAGAACCAAACAAATTCACACTCCTCTTTCCTCTACGCTCTAAAACACAGAGCGAGAGAGAGAGGAGGTGGGCATGGCATGCGTGTTGTGCTCCTCTGGTAGAAGACACACACGTCTCTGTGGAACAGCATCCCAGCATGCATAAGAGCGAGAGCATGACCGACTCTGCAGGTCACCCCGACAACCATATGGCAGGTCACCGTGGCGACCAAACTGAACGTCATGGAATGGAATCTCGGAACTTTAAAGAAGAATAAGTTTTCTTTGAAGAATAAGTTTGAAAAATTACTACATTATATTTTATATACATAAAAATATATATATATATATATATATATATATATATATATATATATATATATATATATATATATATATATATATATAAAAGAATTAGAATTATTTATTACTTATATTATGCATGGGATTTACAAACATGTTCACTACCTTTGATAAAGTAATAAGACACCTAAAACTGTCAATGGTACACAATGATACTCACAAACATACAACAACTCAACTGTCATCACACACACCTACAGATACAACACAGACTGATCTGAGTCTACAGGATCTGAATGTACAAGCTTCAGAATAACTTGCAGCCGAAAACAAAGCATCTGACAAGTGCACAAGTGTTTGGTGAATCAGGAAGTAAAAGTGTGCGCTCTTACCTAACTCAGGAAAGGAAAACTTCTTCCTGTGTTTTCTAAAAAAGCTGCGCTTTCTCCACTGCAACCATTTACTCATGTTCATAACGTTCGCTCCATAGAGGTGGAGAATGAGAGGATGGGGAGATATACGGAGGAAAACAACATACAGGAACTTCAAATGATGTCTGAGAAGAGTGATGCTGCTGAATGCAATGCATGCTGGGAGTAAACAGAAAGAACCTGTGGTGGGTTACTCTTGAACTGGTGCGTCAATCAAACGTACTTCACATCCTGTCAGAGTGACACACAAGACGTCTGACAGAAACACATACGTAATAAAACACAACTAAACACACACCTGATGAAATCATTCAAAAATAAGATCAACTTCCTACTTCCTTTTTTAAACACACATTACTAAAAAAAAGTTCTTACTCTTCTTAGATGTTCTTAGATGAAAAGACTACAGCTGTGCCTCAAAACCTAGCGAGTCGCCCCTTTAGACAACACTTTTGGGCAACATGTGCCTGAACGTGCCACAAAACTAGCGCTATGCCTACCAAGACATTTTAGCAAGTTTCCTACATATACAGACAAGACTTCTGGGCAACACAAAGATTTTAAAACTATAGACTCAAAATGCATCCCAAATCCTAGAAAGCTAGCATTTTAGCAAGTTGTCTAGCAAGAAAGCATAACAGGCACAAAACTAGCAAGCTAGTAACCTCAAAAAACCTAGCAAGCTAGCCTTTTAGCAAGATGTCTAGCAAGAAAGCATCACAGGCACAAAACTAACAAGCTTGTAATCTCAAAAAAAACCCCAAAAAAACAAGCAAGCTAACATTTTAGCACACTGTCTAAAAAGACAGCATCATAGGCACAATACTTGCAAGCTAGTAACCTCAAAAACCAATTAGCAGGCTAACATTTTAGTGAGTCGGCTATTAGAAAGTAGGCACAAAACTAGCAAGCTAGCTAGCCCTTACGAAAAAGAAGTTTATTCAAGTGTGCTATTAGTATACTTCTTTTAAACTAAAAATAGGAAAGTATGCTTTTAGTTTACTTTTTATGTACTTCTCAGAAATATACTTAAAATGACATTTAAGTATACTTGACTTATACTTACAAAAAGTCTAAATATACTTGAACTTTACTTAAGTATACTTAATAAAATAAACTTGAAGTATACTACTTTTTGGTAAGGGAGTAACCTCAAGCATACACAAACTATGCCCATGGTTAAGTCATTATTGGTCATTTTCTAATACATTTCAGAATTGTTGAAACTTATGAAACTTTATGTTTGTATTATTGGTTTTAAAAACAAATGTGATGACTAACCAGTCATCTGCCATATTTTCTAGTTGTAGTTATTGGTATTAGCAAAATCCACTATTGGTTGATCTGTAGCCTATTTATATCCCCCCCAAAAATATCTAAACAGCATTTTTGGGCATCCTATGCACGAAATGTCTCACAAACCTTGAAAGCTCCCTACCTAGACAGCATTTTGGGGCTGAGTATCTATTAAACGCACCACAAAACCTAGTGACCTGCCCACATAGACAGCATCGGCGAGCATCACAGGTGCAACCTGAATTTCAAAACTTTGAAAGATTGCCACCTACAAAGTATTTTGGGCTTCCCAGGTGTATAAATGTGTAGGTAGACCACTAGATTTTGAGACACAGCCTATTTTTCCACGCATTTCTCGAACCCCAGAGCACCATCTGTTATGGACGTGGCCTATGGATTCATTTGTTGATTCTGCTCTCCTCTGAGGTGTTCCGAAGGTCAGGACGCTCTATGAACAACTGAACAAGGTGGGAAGTCGTGGCCTAATGGTTAGAGAGTTTGACTCCTAACCCTAAGGTTGTGGGTTCGAGTCTTGGGCCAGCAATACTACGACTGAAGTGTCCTTGAGCAAGGCACCGAACCCCCAACTGCTCCCCGGGCACCGCAGCATAAATGATACCCACTGCTCTGGGTGTGTGTTCACGGTGTGTGTGTGTTCACTGCTGTGTGTGTGCACTTTGGATGGGTTAAATGCAGAGCACGAATTCTGAGTATGGGTCACCATACTTGGCTGTATGTCACGTCACTTTCACAAACACACACACAGAGAGAACAGGAACAGAAAGGACTGCAGAAAGTTTCTCTTTCGTTTTCATTTTCCACTTGTGTATGAACTGTGTGTGTTTGTATATTACACAACAGAAATTGACAACACTGTCAACTTACAGTTTAACTACGCACAAAAGCCAAGGGTACTATTAATTTTGCGTTGCCTGTATATGCTTTTTTGTCTCTCAAAGTGCTGGTAGTTGAGTTGCATTCTATGAATCACCAAGGACCACAGTTTCAGCTTTAAACCTTCTGTACTGTTCTACTGACAACCCTCTACATTGCGAGTAAATCACTCGCATAATGCAACTAAATCGTACTCTGGGCGACTAAATAATGGCTAGCATTAGCCATTGGCTAATAAATTCTTCGATTTTACTCGCTAGTGTGTGTATGTTGGAGGCCAAGTATAAGTTTAGCACAAATATATTTTCACTCGCTGAACACTCTAGATGTAAAACATATTCTTTGTTGTATTTTTTTGAGTTCATTAAGAATTATTCAGCTTTTAAGAACAAGCAGAAGATATGTTGGTTTCTCCAGTAGTGGGCGGAGCTAACGTGCAAATGGCATTCTCATTGGCTGCCGATCATCTATTACCGTCCCTGTTTTGATTCAACAAATCAGTTTGAGTGAACACACACAACCTGATAAATATTCATGAACTCAGCAGCTCAACAATCCTTAGTGCGCTGCATATTCTTAGTATAGTAGTAGTATTATCTTTAGTAGTATTATAATAATTACTATTAATTACCATTATCTTTTTCACAGAAACCCTGAATCACCAACAATATCTTAAGCATCACCAGCAGTCCTAAGTTCAGTTAAAATGACAAATATGTGTTCAAAACATGGTTACCAAGTTTTAGTTCTAATCACCAAAGTTCTATCATTAAATTGTGCTTAATTATCATAATATCATAATATAATGCTTGACTGACTGATTAAGAAGCTAAGATTTAAGAAGCTGTGTGATTTTACAAAGATAAGCTGATTTGATGGAATCATATATATATCTGTGTATATGTGTGAGTGTGTGTGTGTGTGTGTGTGTGTGTGTGTGTGTGTGTGTGTGTGTGTGTGTGTGTGTAAAATAGTATATCAGTCTGGCGATCTTCCTCTCTTGCTCTCAGAATGGAGGGATAAAGAAGACTTAGTGTGTCTCATCAGGGTAAAGTGACACCCCATGTTCCCAGAATGCACTGCTCCACACCCTGCTTCAGCTGAAATTCACCACATCCCTCTTTCTTCACTCTGCTGTGTTTATAGTCTGACTCAGAGACCTTAACACAAAACTGTCTTCATAGTGTAATAGTACCAGCCATTCAGTCCAAAAATCACATAAAACGATAACAATTACAGAAACAAAATACATTTCGATGTTTTATGTCAGCATGGAGCCAAAAACTCTTTTGTTTAAAAACGGAAGGACATTAGAATCTAAACTACCACAATACACTGAGCTTTTTAGGTGTACCAACCTAAAACCCATATAAGGGATAGTTCACCCAGAGAGGAATATTCTGTCATCATTTCCTTTCATTCCAAACCCATAAGGCTTTCATTCATCATCATCAAAACACAAATGAAGACATTTTTAATGTTCTTTCATCATTGAAAATCCATGCAACCAAAACACTGACCCTTCATAAAGTGTTCTTCACTGTAAAAGAAATCCATATGAATGGAGCAGTTTATTCCAAGTCTTCTGAAGAGACACAATCACTTAATATGGATTTCATTTAAGCTTTTATTCATAAACACTGATCAACACATATACATAGAGCACTTAAAATATGGTTAACAGAAGCTCAACTGTACATGCTTTACGCTCACAAACAAACCTCACTGTGCATCAAGAAAGCATGACAAAAATAATGAGCGAATATTAATATCATCTTCATCTGTGTTCTTAAACTGAAAGTATCATGAACTAAACTTCACTATATGGCCAAATACAGTGAAGAGAATTTCGAATGAGCGGTCCTGAAAACACACACAGATCTTAAACCAGCTAAGACCAGCAAAGCAGCTGTTTTTTGTCCAGTTTTCTGTCCTCTCTTTTAACACTGACATGTTGCTTACATTGCTTACAGCAACCAATGTGTAGACACCGGATATAGACGACACTGTCTGAACAAACAGATCAGATTTCATCACTTACACCGTAACAGTGCAGACTGTCAGTCTTGAAGATCACAGTGAAGAATAATTAACAGAACCAAAGCAAACGTCACACACAAATGTGGACGTGCTGTTATACAGACAGGTGGGGTCTCTCTCTCTGTTTACATCTCATCCAAAGCAGACTTTGAATCAAATCTGAAATGTTCTCTACCAAGGTCACTGGCCCTCAGAACAAATGAAGTAGGTGTGTGTGTGTGTTTGTGTGTGTGTGTGTGTGTGTGTGTGTGTGTGAGAGAGAGAGAGAGAGAGAGAAAGAGAGAGATGGTCATTTCCTCCACTTAACCTCAATAGGTTTGGATATGTTAAATGATTTACTGTGGTTTTCCTGTGACTATTCCACCAATAACTTCTATGACACACTGCCATTGTCTCTAGATGTTCAGCTCACACACATTCTCTCCGTAATGACGGCTCTGAATATAGACTTTCCCTTTCTCAGCTCACCACACCCTCCTCAGATATTCACACACACTGGTGGTGACATCATCAGCACTTCTCTTCTCTACAGTCATTGGGGAAAAAAAGGTGTTTCTTTTCTAAATGTTGTTTTTTTGAAACAGCACAGAAACTCCGTAGCAACCATCTAGACTTGTGCCGGTATTCGGTAATGCGATATATCGCGGTAATGAATATGCACGATATTGTTATCGTGGGCACTTCCAAATACAGAGAATAATTATATATTACAAATTATTCAGAATTTGAAATGCATTTTAAGAATACTTTTCCCATCAACTGGTCAAAATGCACAACACCGTTTGTATGCTGCTTTAAAGACCCGTGTGAACTCTGATGTAAACGAGCACGCACAAGAAGCACATGGAGGAACACGTGAGAGATGCGCTGAATGAAAGCACATTCACTCTCTGACAGCAGATGGCGCTAAACTGCAGAAACTGCAGCCCTTACCCTGGAAACCCCATAAATAAAAGCAGCTGCTACTTTCTAAACATTTAAATAACATAAAATAATATTTATAAATTTCCATATTTTTTTTCCCCATTTTAATCTGGACTATAACATGTCCTAGATATTGTTTGAAAGTGTTTTGATTCATTATTGTTCATTAACACTTTACATTAGGGTTCATTAGTTAACAAACTGCCAATGAAAAATTCTTCTGAACATTCATTAATCTTAGGTATTCCAATATTTAATAACACATTGTTAAAATCGAAAGTTGCAACTGTGTTATTTAATGAGCTAACATGTGCTAAGACTTGTATTTTTTAACAAAGATTAGTAACTTCTGTAGCAAATGTAGCTATTGCTCATTGTGAATGTTAATGCATTAACTAAGGTTAACTAATGAGGTCTTATTGTAAAGTGATACCTATGGGTCTTTAAAGTTCTTTTGCACTTTAATCTGTGTAAAATTTTTAACTTTAAATACATTTTTTGTATTGCTTTATTGCATTTAAATGTTCAGTTATTTTTGTTATAAGAAAAAAGTTATTTAACCTGTTATACTGTATTATGACCACTTTTTTATAACTTAATTTCAATACCGTGATAATACCGCATACCGTGGTAAAACATGATCAATTAATCGCAACATGAAAATTTGATACCGGCATATCCCTACAACCATCATACACATAAACAAGGGATGTGTGCTACAACTATTCGAAAAGTTTAACAGAAAGAAAGAAGACATTGTGTGACATCAAAAACATTGTGTGCATATGCTACCCATTTTAAATACTTAATATATGAAGAAAACACTGACCAAAGCAGCAGACGTAATGAATGAAAATGCAAATTCACTTTCTGACAGCAGGTAGCGCTTTTAAACAAGTAGAAATACAGCAGTTATCACGGTTACCGCTGTAAACAAAGCAGCGCTGCGCTAATAAACTCATTATATGAAGATAACATGAGAGAATATCTTATGAAACCTTTCTGAAGAAAGTCAGGTCCCTTTCATTTATAATCTTCCCCCTTTAAACCAGTAAATAGGCACCTTGCTTGTCTTCCTAGTGGACATTTCTCTGAGCCTGCAGCGAGTGACACAAAGAAAATGCATGCATGCCAGGTCTGTGGTGAAATGAAACGAATTTTTGTTTCTGCTCCAATTAATTATTTTAAAAAGTCTACATTTTGACTAGTGAACTAGTATTTCCATCGTTGACTATAGTCTCACACATCCCTACTTTTGTTGACATCAGTGATGTAAATTGTAAATGTCTGATTGAAAATAAGAACCATTCGGATAATACAGTATCTAGAATTATTTGACTGTTTGATTCACATCGTAAATATTTCTAATGGATCAAATATGCACACAATGTTTTTGACTGACTTCTTTCTTACTTCTTTCTTACACACTAAATTCCCACACGCATGTGTGTGTGTTTAGTAATATTTGTTTCAAATGAAGTGACTGATGACTGCTTTTCTCTCACAGTCAGATGAATAACAAAATTCGTTGGGAGAGCTCCGAGTCTGACTGGATCTACATTTTCCACACAGTGACGTTTAGTATGGGCTTTGGGTCTCTTAACTGGATACACACACACGCACACACAGAGAGAGAGAGAGGCCAGTAAAGATGGAGTTTAATGAGGCCCAAAACAATAGACAAGGTATTTGGTGCTTCCTGCTTCTATTACTACAGTTTCTCATTCAGTAATATCCTGAATACATCCTGGTCACACACACAAACCGGCTAATACAGCAGCAGAACACAGAGAGAGTGATGTGTGTGTGCATAATGAGATTGCCTTGGGTGAATTTCCTTTATTTGCTTACACTGTTCCACGGTTCAGGGTTTCAGGTGACACACAAACACATGGTGTCCATTTCACAAGAACAATCTCAGGTAATAAGGTCACTGAACCCACAGCAGGGTGTCAGAAGCACAGTCTCAGAACAGAGCTACCCTTCCTCTCAGACTCTGAACTGAAATGCAGTTATCTTTTTTTTTTTTTACTCTGAGGCAGACACATGTTTCTTTGAAGTCCTGTCTTGCTCTCCAAGTCACACCGTAGTTTTTCATCGAACCCTTTTCACACAGCATGATTTTGGATCCCGACAGGTCCATACTCTGAGCAACACACATGCATACACAAATTCCTTCTAAAACACACTACAAAAAAATCCGGCGAGAGCCAAAAACTCTGAAATGCAGTTATCTTTTTTTTTTTTACTCTGAGGCAGACACATGTTTCTTTGAAGTCCTGCTCTAATAAAATACAAGACCACTCTCCAGTCCACCAATAGACACTAACATGACCCACTGACCTACAAAAATACTAAAAAAAACCAAAAAATCACAAAAAAAAAAAAAACAAACCAGGGCCAGACTTTACCCAATTAAATGACTCCGTGCCCGTAACTCCAACATGAAACAAAACAAAATACAAAACTTATCCCATCCAAAGATCCAAGATGCTAGAGTTAGCACTTCTGAGGATCAAGGGAAAGTAACCAATGGCTTAGAGGTACTGAGGTAAAATACACAGCGTTTGCCAGGCAGAGCTGTATTGATATTTTTCAAAATTAAGTCTTTATTGCTTTCTATTTTTGGTTTTGATAAACTTTATAACAGGAAATTTAAATTAAAGCCCCGTTGAATAACAATAACTATAATAAAGGCTTAATTATTATTCTTATTATATGAAACAAGTGAAGTCCACACCACAAATATATTCACTATTACACAGAGAATATATCATTGGAATCCAGCTGATGAACAAAAAAAATAATAATTGACAGCCAATCAGAATCCAACTGACTCTAAAGAGCAGCAGATGAGAAAACTGCAACGTGCACTTAGAGTAAACGTAACATTACTAATGTCACGGACACAATAGTCTTAAAAGAAAGAAAGAAGACATTGTGTGACATCAAAAACATTGTGTGTATATGCTACCCATTTAAAAACACTTAATATATGAAGAAAACACTGACCAAAGCAGCAGAAGTAATGAATGAAAATGCAAATTCACATTCTGACAGCAGGTAGCGCTTTTGAACAAGCAGAAATACAGCAGTTATCAAGATTACCGCTACAAACAAAGCAGTGCTGCGCTAATAAACTCGATTTTAACAGGTCAGTGTTTGAAGCAAACACTGACCAAAGCAGCAGACGTGAAGATAACATGAGTGAAGATAACATGAGCTGTCTTTATATTTATTGTGATTATTGTTCTAAATATCATTGTCTTTCTTGGTGTGAATAGGATTTGAACTATCATTATGAAGTCTTCATTCTTTTGTAGCCCTGCAGAAACTGTGATATTTTCTTCAGGTAATGGAAATCATATACATCCACCCCTTAATAGCATGCAAAAACAAAACGGACAGTAGTTAGGAGGGTTATATGTCACTCAGGCTCCTTCTTTGCATCCAAGTAGGCAGTTTTTGAGCAGAACAAGCTGCAGACTGGACCAGACCATCCGGACGGTCAGAAGTCTGGCTCTGCTGCAAGAAAAGGCGGTGGATCTAATAGACAGATCTGGCCATGAGTGCTGCTTATATAACACTTGGCTGCAAAAAAAACACCCTCACCTCACCTCACAATACAAAACACATAATATAACAAAAAAATAATTTTATTTTAATTGAAACAGGACATAGATGAAATAGAGAGACAGCGATGTGGAAGAAAAGACATGTTAAACAGAGGAGAACTTCAGCGTGATGGGAGGGAAAGAGAAGCTGTGTGTGTGTGTGTGTGTGTGTGTGTTTGGCTCTGTAACTGAGGCTGGTTAATGGCCCTGTGTCAGAGGGAAGAGCTGCCAACCTGTGCAGACAAATTAGTCTAGACAAATTAGAATACAGAGAATGTGCCTACAGCAGAACTGCATTACCCAGCATGCTTCAGGAAAACGACCCTACACTACCATTTAAAAGTTTGGGGTCAATAAGATTTATTTGAAAAAGAAAGACCTTTGTAATGTTACAAACCATGTATATTTGTAATAATATTTACAATATTATTGTTTCTACTGTAATATTAATCAAACAAACGCAGCCTTGGTGAGCATAAGATACTTCTTTCAAAAAAAGTGAAAGTGAAAGTGACGTGACATTCAGCCAAGTATGGTGACCCATACTCAGAATTCGTGCTCTGCATTTAACCCATCCGAAGTGCACACACACAGAGCAGTGAACACATACACACACTGTGAACACACACCCGGAGCAGTGGGCAGCCACTTTTATGCTGCGGCGCAGCGGGGAGCAGTTGGGGGTTCGGTGCCTTGCTCAAGGGCACCTAAGTCATGGTATTGAAGGTGGAGAGAGAACTGTACATGCACTCCACCCACCCACAATTCCTGCCGGCCCGAGACTCGAACTCACAACCCTTCGATTGGGAGTCCGACTCTCTAACCATTAGGCCACGACTTCCCTTTCAAAAAATCTTACCAGTTCCAAACCTTTGAACAATAGTGTATAGTCAACAATCATTTTATGTATGGTGACCAAAATACTGATGACATGAAAGTGTTCTCAATTAATTAAATGTTCATACTGTGACATATTTTTCACCAACATTAATATACAGTGAGCAATAGCATAACAGCATGAAGTCTGACACACATTGCAGCTTATTCTCGACAAGGACTGCCTACGAAAGTAAAGTGACCAAGCTTTGAGACATTTAGACATTTGAGCTTTTTGAGACATTTAGTATGATTTATCAGAAACAGATATACAATATTAGTAAAACCACAATATTGTAGTTTAAACTCTTTAATAACTGAACTTTAGTGTTACACACACACACACACACACACACACACACACACACACACACACACACACACACAACACACATATATATATATATATATATATATATATTTTTTTTTTTTTTTTTTTTTTTTTTTTTTTCATGAACTGAACCCAAAGATCTAAGACTAAGGCCTATTTCTCTCAAATATTGTTCATAAATCTGTCTAAATCTGTGTTAGTGAGCACTTCTCCTTTGCCGAGAGAATCCATCCACCTCACAGGTGTGGCATATCAAGATGCTGATTAGACAGTATGATTATTGCACAGGTGTGCCTTAGGCTTTCCACAATAAAAGGCCACCCTAAAATGTGCAGTTTTATCACACAGCACAATGCCACAGATGTTGCAAGTTTTGAGGGAGCGTGCAGTTGGCATGCTGACTGCAGGAATGTCCACCAGAGCCGTTGCCCGTGAATTCAATGTTCATTTCTCTTCCATAAGCCATCTCCAAAGGCGTTTCAGAGAATTTGGCAGTACATCCAACCGCAGACCACGTGTAACCACACCAGCCCAGGACCTCCACATCCAGCATCTTCACCTCCAAGATCGTCTGAGACCAGACACCTGGACAGCTGCTGCAACAATCGGTTTGCATAACCAAAGAATTTCTGCACAAACTGTCAGAAACCAACTCAGAATACTGGTAGAGATTAAGGGGTTTGAAGGAAAGCCCCGCCCACACTCCTGTGACTGAGATGCATCTGATTTCTGGGAATCATATGGAGGAACTAATAGACATTTATTCAAATGCACTTAATAGACTGGTTTGGGGAGGTAATTCCCAGTTCTCCTGCGTCTCCGCTGGTTCCGTCCAGCCCTGAATCTCCTACATCTCTGCTTCCAGCCTCCGAGTCCTGGACTCCACCTCGGTCTTTTGACCCAACGGCTCCACCTTGGCTCATAGCTCCCTCGTCTCCACCATGGCCTGTCATCCTACCAGCTCCACCGGGCTTCCTTGTGAACGCTCCGCCTTGGTCAGTCGTCGACCATCTGCCGCCTCGTCACTCCATCCCTCTGGCTCTGTCAGGCTCTTCCTTCCCTCTGGCTCCGCCTCCATCCTCAGTCGCTCCAGCTCCGCTGTGGTCTTCCAGAGCACCGCCACCACATCGGTCGCCTGAGCCTTCTGCTCCACCTTGGCCCTCTGGATCCTCCCTGGCTCTGCGGCTGCCCTGCTCCATCCCGGGCTCCTACTCCACCGGCGTCATCTCCGTCAGTCACCACCCTGGTGTTGTTGGCCCTACCTCCACCATGGCTCCTCCCACCATCTGGATCTCCATCTTGGCTCCTCCTGCTCCAGGCTCCTCCCTGGTTCCTCCCTCCATCTACCCTGCCCTGGCCCTATGAACTATACCCCTTTCCGATTGCCTGCCTCACGCCCACCTCCTGAACCCCCACCCTCCCTCGGCTGTTGGGCTGTTTGTCGGTGCGAGGACGCGCCGTTCTGGGAGGGGGCAAACTGTCACATGTATGATCTGTTTTGGTTTAGCTTTCTGTGTCTCCGTTTTCCTGCCTAGTTAGTTTCCATGGTTTTTGATTAATTATCTACACACCTGTTTCTGTTCTTCTTGATTACGTTCTCAGTATTTAAAGCCTGTGTTCTCCATTTTTCCTTTGTCCGCTATTGACCTCTAATCACCAGCATATGTATTTAGTAACAACCAACATCTACTTCGTAACATTAAAATAACTTTTTTGATTATACTTATTCGTCATGCGCTTTGTTTTGCACACCAGACCGTGACACAAATAGTTAAGTGGCTTTGACCCAGAAACCTTACAGGAAAACCCTGAATCCAGACCACACATTAAATATCATCATACACACATGAGCTGTTAATAGAGTAGCTTTAGTATGACAAATGTTTGCAAATTCAAAATGAAGCAGAAGTCTAATTCACTCTCCAAAAAAAAAAAATTATAAAAATAAATTAAATGTGCAAAAACTGTATCTTTAGGGGTACAATAGCTTGTCACTGGGGCAGTAGCCTCAAAGAGACACCTTTGTACCTTATTTACCTCTAAAAGGGTCAAAGTAGTACTTTAACAGTAAATATGACTATTCTGAGATACTAATATGCACCTTAGGTACAAAATCGTCCTTTCTAAGGGCTCTGTGATAAGTTTTGGGTAGTTGTGCAGAGGTCCACTTACTCAAGGACAATGACCTCTGTTTCATAACAGAGGAAAACTCCATAAATTAAGCTGATGATTTCTTTGTTCCTCAGATGTGAGCTTGATTAATGCTGATTGTGTGTGTGAGTGTGTGTGTGTGTGTGTGTGTGTGTGTGTGTGTGTGTGTGTGTGTGTGTGTGTGTGTGTGTGTGTGTGTGTGTGTGTGTCTGAGAGAGAGAGAGAGAGAGAGAGAGAGAGAGAGAGAGAGAGAGTGAGAGAGAGAGAGAGAGAAAGAATAAAAAATCTTAGTAAACCTCAAAAAGACCAACATTATGGTCTTTCATAGAAAGCCCAGATGTCAGGAACACAGATACCAGTTCAGTCCAGGCAGCACCACACTAGAACACACGATGCAGTACACTTACTTCGGACTGATCATCACTGCATCGGGGGGTTTCAGTTTGGCAGTGAATGCTCTCAAAGATAAAGCTTGAAGAGCTCTATACGCATTCAAGAAAAAATTCCAAAATATTGAAATCCCGCTTCCATTTTGGTGTAAAATCTTTGATAGTGTGATTCAGCCCATAGTGCTGTATGGAAGTGAGGTTTGGGGTCCCCTCAGTGATCAGAGCTACACACAGAATTCTGCAAAATGATTCTAAAACTACAAAGAAAAACACCCAATAATGCATGCAGGGCAGAACGAGTCCCATTGATTATCAATATGAATAAAAGATACCTCAAATTCTGGGTGCATCTTAAGTCAAGTCCCACAGAATCGCTACAAACAAAACAACAAAACAACCAAAAAAATACACCAATCAATCAAATAATTATAATAACTAACAACACTAACAACACCAACCATCAAAAAACCAATCACTCCCACCCAAAAAAAACATCAAAATCAATCAAATTATCAAACAATCTAAAAATACATATCTGGAACATTGGGATCAAGAAACTAAAACACAAAATAAATTACAATTCTATCGAACTCTAAAACCAAATTATGAATTGGAAGATTATCTCCAGAGTGTCAGAGACACAAAGCAGAGACGGATCCTGAGCAAGTACAGGCTCAGTGAGCACAGTCTAGCCATCGAGACGGGCAGACACAGAAAGAGCTGCTTACCCAGAGAGCAGAGAGTGTGTGCTCACTGTCAGACAGGAGAGATCGAGACAGACACGCACTTCCTCCTTCACTGTCATAAACACATGTCCATAAGAGACCTCTACTTCAACAGATTCACCAACTTAATAAAGAACTTTACAGCCATTAGTGAAACAGAACAAATAAAGATAATATTAAGAGAGGGACAGACGGCAGCACTTGCTGCGAGATACAGTACAGGTCAAAAGTTTGGAAACATTACTATTTTTAATGTTTTTGAAAGAAGTTTCTTCTGCTCATCAAGCCTGCATTTATTTGATCAAAAATACAGAAAAAAAATGTAATATTGTGATATATTATTACAATTTAAAATAATTGTTTTTAAATTTATTATACTTTAAATGATCATTTATTTCTGTGATGCAAAGCTGAATTTTTAGGATCATTATCACATGATCCTTTAGAAATCATTCTAATATGATGATTCATTATCAAAGTTGGAAACAGTTCTGCTGCTTAATATTTTTTCAGAACATGTGATACTTTTTTAGGATACTTTGATAAATAAAAAGTATTAAAAAAAAAAAAAAAAAAAAAAAACTATGTTTTTTAAAATATAAATATTTTGTAATAACAATATACACTACAGGTCAGTAATTTGGGGTCAGTAATTTTTTTTTTCTTATTTTTTAAATAAAATCAATACTTTTATTCAGCAAGGATGTGTTAAAATGATAAAAAGTGATAGTAAAGAAAATATATTATTAGAATATATATTATTAGAATTTTTATTTTATTTTTGAATAAATGCAGTTCTTTTTAACCTTTTATTCATCAAATATATTAGACAGCAGAACTGTTTCCAACACACATAATAAATCAGAATATTAGAATGATTCTAAATGATCATGTGATAGACTGGATGTTACATGTGACACTGAAGGCTGGAGTAATGATGCTGAAAATTCAGCTTTGCATCACAGGAATAAATTATTTTTATATAATTAAAGTATATTCAAATAGAAAACTATTATTTTAAGTTGTAATAATATTTCACAATATTACTGTTTTTTCTGTATTTTTTTAATCAAATAAAACCACAATTAAAAACAATAACATACCAACTAAAAAAAAAATTAAAAATAACAATCTTTAAAAAAATAAAAACTGAACTGAACAAATGGATGTGCCACACCCTGAGAGACTGCAGGTGAATGTGTGTGTTGTGTCTGACCTCAGTGTGTTACCCTACTGTCCACCACAGTGATCCTAAGCATGTATGTGTGTTTCTATGTAAGTTAAAGACTAGTATCAAATGTTCACACATTCTAATTTGTTATAGTTTAATACTTCTAAGACATTATAATATTCCATTCTATTACTGTGATGTTCATTTAATTATTATTGCTATTATATTATTATTATTATTTATTTTATTTTTTTTATCTTTTTGTACATGTATACTAAGCTTTGGCAATATTGTATCATTACAGTCATGCCAATAAAGTAATTTTGAATTGAATTGAATAGAATTGAATAAAGAGATAATAAGAAAAAAAAATCTGTAGGCTGCTACATACATCAGCCATAAAACTTGAAAACTGACCCCTCCTCAGGAAGTGCAGAGGCAAGAAAGCATCAGGACCAGTGGCAGCATTGTAATCAGTCAGTTTGTTATGTCTTAAGTTAATATAAGTTAACTGTTAAAGATTTTTATATTTTATGTCCGCTGCCGATATCTTAGAGAGCAGGGTGGTCGATGACTGATATAAAGCTGATATATGATATCACACTATTTAATAGGGTAGGTGATTTCGGAGAGGCTAGCAACATCAAGCTAACTTTGAAAGCATAAGCTCCCACTCTCCCTGCATAATCACGCCACGCCTCCTCCAGAACACATGGACATGCACAAGAAGAGTAGAGGCTAACCAGCAACACGATGAGAGATTACCTGATGTCTCATTTAACATTGAGAAAACATTACAGTACAAAGTGCATAACATTACAATAATAACACCTTCCTTTCTCGCTCGATCTGCAGTAGCGTAATGGAACACGCTGATGACGTATCATGTCTGCATGAACAGTGTGCACAGGTGTCTGCAAATACATACACTGACAGGCAGGCAGGACAGCCTACCGTAGCCCTCGGACCGAGCGATATGATTGGACGAACATTTGATGGTCCTCTGCCTTCCACAGACAATTTAAACACATGTAAATACATTTAGATCACTTAACTTGGTGTTTGCTATCGGGATGTGAAGAGACTTTCAACCAGCATAACAAAACATGTTTTTAACCAAATCACCTACCCTGCCTTTAATTTAAAGGGGTCATCGGTTACGACATGCACTTTTACAAGCAGTTTGAACTGAAAGTGTGTTGGCACTGTGAGTACACAACCACCCTATAATGATAAAGATCCACCCAGTGTTTTTGTTTCTGTTGTTGGGTGTAATAATGAACATAGCAGTCATCATTTACCCCTGACATCTGAGCCACTGAAGACACAGTGAATTACGTATGTTTCTGAAGGGAATGTGCCCCCGATCTACTTAAATGCATCTATGTTCGCGCAAATCATTTGTGATCCAGCTTCACCTCCAGAAGAAGTGAGTGTACATTTTCTTTAATGAATCTTTGCAAATCGCCTCTCCTATTAATGTGCTCGTTAGCGAGTTTTACAATGAATGAGGCAAGTTTATCGTCTCTCAGACAGCGGCTCAGAAGAGAGGGGTGGGGTCAGCAGAGCTCATTAACATTTAAAGCGGAATACAATAAAACAGCATGCTGTAGACAGAGCTGTTTTTGACAGGGTAAAAACGGTGTTGTTTAACACTACTATTGAGAAATGTTAACCAAACTATGTTTCATATATTAACTTGTGTTAAATAGGCATCCGACGACCCCTTTAAAGATGGTAATTTAGTGAGCACTAAGAAACATATTTTTTTCAAATAAAGACAAGGCAACCATTTACTTTATTTGACATTTCTGTTTACTAATTTATTAAAAATTACCATTAAACAGAGGCCATAAACTAATATAGATGGAGAACAGAAGTTCTGGTGCTCAGGCACTGGCGTTCTCAGCAGTGTCAAAACACCATCACATCAGCCACAAAAAAATGCTAATAATAAAAAAAAAAAGGCAAATATCGGCCGATATATTGTCGTCCACTAAAAGTTATTTCTATTAGTTTACTGTCTTTGTTCAACAGTCCCACCTAATAAAAAAGGCAAATGCTATAATACTTTTTTTTTTACACTGTCGGCATTCAGCAAATATGTATTTATAAATTTAAAGTCTTTGAATATCTCCTAAACTTATAATACCATAAACCTTGCAAACTTTAGCAAATCCACACTTGATCTTCTTACGTTTGCATTGTAGCCTGCATAAAAATGTGTGCACTTCACACAGAATAATAATAATAATATGATGTTATATAAAAAAGTTATATTTTGCTAAATATTGTGTTAAATAAATATTAATTTCATTGCAGAAATTTGTGTGCATGTGTAATTTACTATTTTTAAATATTGTGATATCATATAGGCTATATAATTGGTTTTACACTGACAATCAGCCACCCTGCTCTCAAAGATATCAGCATCAATATCAAACCATATTGATCAAACACTAGACGATTTGATTATGAAATATCAATGACACTCAATATACAGTATCTGACCACACTGCATCACATGTAACATCTTCACACCCATTAGATGCCAATGCTGCTCATTTGCATAAAGTTAAATATAGTGCCTTTCAGACCGCAGGAACCTTTTCATAGTACCAGAACTAATTGTGGAACTACCCACAACTACTTTTGGGCGTTTTCGCACCGCAGAAAATGGGTGCGATTTTAGTACTGCCTTTTTCGAGAACAAAATTAGCTCCTATTCTGGAGAGCCTGTCCTCCAACAAAAAACGACCATATAGGTTGTTTGTGCAAGCACCTTATTACGACCTATTTTTACGTTTTAAAGTTAAGCGGCCTCTAGCGGGCGTAAAAATAATGACAGTTTCGCGTTGCGTCTGTCGTCATGAAATGACGTATAATGTCATTACCAATCAAAACGCACGCTTATTTAAATGCAACGTGAGGACTTTTTACACCGATCTCACAGTAATTCGTACATATTTTACTAGGTGGCTTATTCGTTCGAATGACCACACCTAACCCCACCCCCTAAACCTAACCCTAACATAAATCATGCTAAATTATGATTTATTGAGCATATACATTTTACGTGCACGTCAGTTCTCTGGGATCGAACCCATGATAGCATGATTGCAAATCAAGGTATAACGCAATAATCTACCAACTGAGCTACACGAAACCCAAATCACAGTGCAAATAAAAGAGTACAAAACATTAATATGAAAATGACCTTTTGCCGATAGGGGCGCAATTGTAGTATACGCTCTGATGGGTCGTATTTCAGGGATTTGGACAAACGACCTATACGAGCGTATTAGTTGGAGGACAGGTTGATTCTGGAGCAGGGTCTATTTTTTATTTTTATTTTTTAATTATTATTATTGATTTCCAACATATAATATAGAGGTACTGAACAAATATAAACTACAACAAAGAAACAGAACATATACAGTATAATATAAATAATAATACGGTAAAAAAGTAAGAAAAAAAAATAATAAAAAATTAAATAAATAAATAGGGGAAAAAAAAGGTATGAGATCATCATATAAATAACATAAAAGCTTCACAAAGAGACCTAGTGCGTTTTGCTTTACTGTTTTTCAACCCAAGTAATAACTAAATATCATTTTTCATATCTATCTGAAATAACAAAAAATTGGGTTTTCCTTAAGCCCATTTCTGTTTATGTATTTGGTATTTCCCCATAATCAAACAAAGATTAACAATAAAGGCCACATTTGGTGGTAATCTTTGTCTATTAAAATAAAATAAAAAAAAAACATATTTTTCAGAAAAGTAAACTTTCATGCCTAGGCATTTACAAAGGAAACATTCCAAATCTCTGGAGCAGGGTCTAACCAGCACAACTGGTACTCCCGTGACGCAAGTATACATTGATTGGCCAGACACGTAAGACAACACCCTCACCTGCCATGATTTAAAAAGCCGTGTAAACATACTGTAAATTTATGTGTTCTGTCAACTTATTCCGCAAGTATGACGAACAGCGATAAATATACGGACGCTGAAGCACAGGCACTTGTAGCAAATGTAGCACTGCCAGTTGTCGTTGGAGATTCTTAGTCCTCCTTTCGTTCTTTCAATCGCTTTACGTATACGTCAATATTCCATGTCCATTATTGTGAAACCCGTGAGACACAACAATAACACAGTCCTAGTACACACTCGGTGCGAATGCAACCCTTTAAATGTTACTGGGAAATAGTTAGCGCAAAATCGTCCCAGTACTTTAGTACTGTACATTTAGTTCTGGAACTAAAGCGGTGCGAAAGGCCCATATGTGTTCTGGACACATCACATTGTCAATGATTGCTGTCGCTCACATTGCTGGAATCACCAGCTCTCATTACAAATTATCGACTATCGAACCAGTTGCCTTGTTGCTTTAAATCAGTGTATGTGCCATCATACAGATACAAAACCTGTCACATCACTGACTGTCCGGCCAGCCAGGTCAATGACTTCACTTTCACACAATATCATTTCCTTCAGACACACACAGAGAGTGAAGTATGATCAGTATGTGCAAAGTGAACATTTGTGACAATCCCACAGTTCACTGAACTGTAGTTAATCATTATTCATCCACAGAAAGCTTTAACAAGAGTTTCCCAGTTCCATCTGACCTGAGGGGTTTTGATAAAAGTCTCCCCACAATAAAAGCACATGATTTCTGTTAATATTCCAAATCAAAACAAACAAAACAAGGCCTGCAGTTACAGACCTACTTTAGCCGGTGACTGAAAACACGTGACCATGTCTCTCTCTGCAACATTTTCCCTGGCAGCTCCAACACAAGAAAACATAACTTTTGCCCGTTACTAGGAGACTGGAATCCTCACATAAAGAAAGGCATTGTGGTCTGGAAAGACAAGGGCTGTAAATCCACAGCCACAGTGGAATTTCAGCATTCCCAGAGAGAGAGAGAGAGAGATACCTGACAGGAGAGCACAGCCTGAAAGCGCTAGCAGCTACTCTAGAGAGCACAACACAGACATCCTGCACTCTTCTCTTCATTCCTCTGTTTAACTCAGCTGTATATGGAAGCCTGTTTCCACCAATGAATCAAAAATAAAAAAAAGGTAATTGCAAGCTCACAATTTACAATTTTCTCACAATTTTTTTCTCAGAATTACATTTAAAATTGTGAGATATAAGTCACAATTGCTATAGTTATGAAGTCAGAATGGGATATAAAGTCACAATTACAATAAATAAAGTCAGAATTGCAAGATATAAACTCACAATTATGACTTTTTCGCAATTGCAAGTTCTTATCTTGCAATTCTGACTTTTTTCTCGCTATTGTCCTACTTATATCTCACAATTCTGATTTTATACCTTGCAATTGTGTGTTATAATGTCAGAATTGCGAGATATAAACTTGCAATTCTGAGAAAAAAAAGAATTTAAGAATTATGAGTTTAAATCTTGCAATCCTGCCTTTTTTCTTGAAATTGTGAGGTGTTATCTTATCTATAATTGCAAGATAAAAAGGCTCAATAATCTTTTTTATTTTTTATTCAATGGTGGAAACAGGCTTCCATAGCTGTAAGATCACATTCTAGATGATCAGATCCTGCACAGCTACACAAACATATCACTGTTAATCTCCACTGGGAAACAATAATTTAGTTTGTGGAAGTCAAGTAAATGAAGTCAAAGTTGAGTTTTTTCCTGGTCTGCCTGTAAATATCATTCAGATCAACTGAGGCTTTTCATTACAGACACTTAAAGACCCCATGAAATCAACATTAGCTCATATACGTGAGCTTTATGGTCAACTATGGTAATGTATTCTTCCAAAAAGTTGACAAAATGGTACAGGTAAAGTTAATCACATTAATTATGAATGTGTACTATGATCATAGAGTGTGATTTTGAGCAGTGAAATACATATATATATATATATATATATATATATATATATATATATATATACACACACACACACACACACACACACACACACACACGTACATAGGATTAACAACACTTAAATTGATATTTAGTTATTAACTAATGCAATGACATTCAGAAGTACCTAATACTTTTTTTGGGTCAGTGTACATGCAGCTATTTTGAACTTTTTACTCTGCAATCTTGTCTCATAAATAATTTTAAATAGCAATATACCAGTATTTAAAATGTTTTTGGGAGAATTTGAGAAATTACAGGATGGAATTTTTTATTATTCCCTTTCTACTTTTTATGAGACTAAATGCTGCCCTTAATGAATGAAAGATGTCTCATATTTTATAAAGCACGTATATATCCAACTATCAGGAAAAAATAGGAGAATGTAGTGTTAAAATGTTTGGGGTCAATATGATATGTTAGTCAGCAAGGGCAAGAATGTATTAAATTGTTCAAAAAAGAAAAGACAACAATATTACAACATTTCTATTTCAAATAAATGTTGTTGTTTTGATCTTTCTATTCATCACAAAATCCTGGAAAAAATGTATCAGGGTTTCTACAAAAATATGAACCAGCGCAACTGTTTTCCACATACAAAAAAAAAAACAAAAACTTAAATATATCAGAAAAACAACATAACACAAAAAATTCTGAAGGATCATGTGACACTGAAGACTGGAGTGATGATGCTGGCCAAGCCTCTAATACCACAGACAGAACAAGGAGCGGGAAACAGACAACTTGGAGAAATATGAATGAACCAAACAGCAAAGCTCAGAATGTAGACTGCAGGACCAGAAGTCCCTCCATTTAATTAAAACAACCAATCGGCTTAATGGTAAAGGCTCTACCTCACCTTACTGCTCTAGAACACACATTAGCTGAAGCAACTGATTTTAGCCAAAGATGGTAAATCTATGATACCAGTTCTGTCAGAATTAACCAACTAAAAAAACTTTCTGAAGTAAGAGTAAGACCCAGTGTGTAGCATTTCTCAACACATTGAGCCAAGGTACTCATATTAGTGACACAGGTTCAAATCCAGCACGCAACACTCCCTAATCCCTGACCGAGTGATCCTCTGTCCTCTCTCGTCAATCCATATAAAGAAAAAAGTGACAAAAACACCAAACGTTTTAAAAGTTAAATGTCAGAATCAGAATCACACACTACTATAAACAGACCTTGAAACAGCACAACAGCAGCTCAACAACGCAGGTCAACTCCTTTTACCTGATCTCCATTTGATGATGTCAGTGAATTCGCTGTTGTCTCCGGCCTCAGAAGCCTCTGACATTGTGCCCACGGTAGCCATCTTCCTTCTCAGGAGTCACAGGTGCATCTGACACGCTGAAGCAGAAATCTAGCTCTCCTTTACATATACAGCCCACTGCAGATCCCTGCAACAGAGCATATGCCATCAGCCTGAGCTCTCTGAAATGCAACACTTGTATATTGTTGTCACATGACCTCATTATGTTACATGTTTAATTCAGAAGGTAGCATCCAGTCATCACGCAGAAAAGTCACATTTCCATTTGGCTTCCAGTGCAGTTTTGTGTAGAACTATCTAGCTGTGTGACTAGAGGGGGCTATTGTTGAATTCTACTGCATTATGAATTCATTCACAAGAAAGAAAACGAACCGCTTTCTCGTGCAATTATGAAGTACTTTGATTCTTTCCATCAACAACATCTCATTCTGAAAATGGTAAATATAATACCTTTTCAGATTCTGATCTGTGCCAATTCTAGTTTTCATTCTACTTCTAATTACGTTTCTTAAGTCATTTAAATTGTTATTCTAAATTATCATTCATAATTCAGATATTAATTGTAATTACAATGCTAATTCAAATTCTGATTCTCTTGGATTCTAATTTCAATTCTAGGCGTACTTCTGATTACATTTAAATTCGGATTTGAATTGTAATTCAAATTCTGTTTCTCACCAATTCTAATTCTAATTCTGATTCAGTTTCTGACATACTTTAAATTATAGCTTCCTGATCCTAATGAAATTCTGACGCCAACTTACAATTTTGATTTGAATTGTAATTCTTAATTCTTAATTTTAGTTTTAGTATAATATTATAATACCATTCATATTTTCACTTTTTACTTTTTTATAATTTAAAGAAAAAAACAATCCGATGTATAGTTGACATTTGAGGCTTAAAAGTATAGAAAAGCACTAAAAGTTTTTCAGATAGAGTGTTTTCAGCTTGTTTATTTTCATATAAAAATATGGTATAAACATATAATACAAAATAGAAACATCATTCAATGTAAATTGTGTTATCATAATTAATAATCAAAATTACAATTTCAAAGAATAATCGACAATTATGATTTTTGTCATTATCGTGCTGCCCTCTAATTCTAATTCTCATTCTGTTTTTGATTCAACTGAAATTCTAAGTTATCATCATAATTACAATCAAAATTAGAATCAGAATTTCAGAATCAGAATTTCAATTGCAATTCTTACACTGAATCAAATTCTGATTCTCATCATTTCTAATTCTAATTTTGATTCTTACCAATTCAGTTTCTTGTTCTAATTCAGATTCTGCCACTATTTAAATTCAGACTCTAATTCAGATTTATTCCAGTTGTTGTTGTAATACTACTTTTCATTTGATTCTATTTTCACGTCAGCACAACTGAGAGAAGTCCAACTTGAAATTACTTGAACTTGCAACTTCCAACATTACGTCATCCAATTCTGATTTGAATTCTGACTCTGAAAACAATTCACTCACTATGCAACTGAAACTTATTGTGTTATATACCCTAAACCTATGCACCAAATCTGTCGATGTATATTTCATAGTTCATCACTACTTCAAAAGCTGAATTAAAATTGCATGATTAAATGATTCTGCATGAATGACAAATCTCGTCCTCACATTGAGCAGTGCAAATCAGATGGCATTCAGAGATCAAGTATGGGTGCTGAGAGGCTGCAGAGAGTCTGTGATTGACCTGAATCAGGGAAAAGCTACAGTGAGATCAACAGGACAAGTGAAAACATCGGTCCTACAGCACCAACAGGCTGATGCACAATCAGGAGTAAGATGTTAGCACCACATTAAGCACCCATACCAAAGAACACCTATCCAAACGAGGGTGGGACCAACTACCACATGAGAAAAACCAGGTCCTTTGTGTGTGTGTGTGTGTGTGGAGGACAAGTTGTAACAGGAGCTGTCACCCAGCCAAACAGGTGACCACACATTCCTGCCCTCAAAACACGCTCACTGATAAGGTCCACACCAACACCAGACCTCTCAAAACGGCACTTCAGCAGCTGATGGACATGACGGCTGGGTGATGATGTCATTGATTAGTAATGAGGTAATGAGCAGGAATGCTGAGAGTCGCTGGAGAGAACAGAAACACAGGCCCCTCTGATAATGTGCAGCATGTCTGGTCCAAGAAGGGCTTCAGCTTTATAAGTAAATGTGTTGGCATGCGGCAAAAGTGAATGACGTAAATGGCTAACTTTAGATCCCTGTGAAGAAAACTTTGTGCCCCCATTTTCTCAGCTTCCAAAAGACTTGTACATGCACTCTTGCATGACGTTTTTCGTTCATGCATGCTTACAAAAACTAGATGAAACAGTGAATAGCAAGAATGACGTGTGTGTTCTGGATGAAAAAGCCAAACTCCAGAGAAAAATGCCATTTTTAGAAGCAAATCGTGAGTTGAAATACATGGCCATCTTACCTGCCAAATGTTCTGCATTGTGAAAGTCTACAGACCCTAACAACAACTCAAACTAGCCCCCAAAAAACCATAACACTGACCCTAATAGTCATTAATTTGGATAAATGACTCTAATCCCAAACAACCTGAACACTAACCTAAACCCTACTTAAACCTACACAGCTCCAACTTTAACCTAGCCAAGACTAAATCTAACTAACCTTAGTTTAACTAACCTAACCATAGATGTGTGACCCTAACTAAACCCAACCTTTTACTAACTCCAACCATAGCTTTGACTCACTCCTGCAATCCGAGATCAGTTCAGGTTTGTTTACTGAGTTTCCTACAACACATGCATCAAACTTCTAACTAACGTTCAGGAATTAAAGGTCAGACAGACCATCAGAGAAACCAAAAGAGTAAATAACACTCATCAAAACCACTTAAAGCATGTCACAGATGCATAGCCTTCATTCATCGGTTTATTTATTTATTTAGTTTAACTTGTTTAGTTAATTTAGCCAGTCGGGTTCAGGCGCTCATAAATCAACAAACATCTCAAAGTTCAGTAAACATGTGTAAGTGTGATCTGAAAAGCAGCAGCTCTCACCTTTGCGTGATGAATCTCTCAGTGCAGCACAGTGACTTTGTATCATTGAGAAAATAATGAATGATTGGCTCTTCTTAGGGCATGTTCACGCGCAGCTGCCAGCTCGTCTCACGCTCCAGATGTCTGCTCAGTGCTTTCACGGGAGATTCACAACTCCATCCAGGAAACAGCAAAGTTATCCAACTCGACTGTCCTGGCGCTCCTGGAGTGTTTCAGCCCTGCCGCAAAGTTTCCTTTACTCATGTATAACAAAAGCAGAGCTCCAGCGCGTCCCGAGCCTCTCCACAGCTCCGCCCACACTCGCAGCGTTAGTGTAACTGCGTCCCCGGGTGGACTTTTAGTGTCACTGGTTATATTGTAATAATATTACTTTTTGCAGTAGTAGTGTAACTAATTACGAATAAGAAATATTAGTTACCATCCATAAAACAGCTAGTTACTTTTCATGCCTCAAACCGTACTGATTTGAAATCCAACAATCCAATAATTCCTAGATTTATTTTCATAATAGGGCTTGGGCGCCGCGTTGCATTCTGGGACGTGGCGGCCATGTTGATGGCGTCGTGAATGTAAACATACAGCAAGTCGAACGAGAAGAAACAGAGTTGGGAGAAAAGAAAAAATATGTTAAAATCGCGAAAAGGTTGTGGGATTTACAGGGATACGCTAAGTAGGGATGCCAGGGATCGGTATGTGGACAAAATCGGCACTATTAACGGTTTGGATCAATATGAAAATCCCAACAAAGAGTGGAGCACCGACGACGAGTTGCTGCCGCACTTTTGCATTACAGATATCTTCGGCTACCTTGTTTGTTTTTGTGAGCGCCTACACTTCAGAACAGTTCCGAAGCTACAAGTCATTGGAGTCTCATATGCAGTTCACAAATGGATGGGTTAGGGAGCTGCAGATCATAAAGCCGGCAAACAGTATACAGTAATCCAGACAAAGGTAAACTGCACTCCGCCTAGTTGCTAGTTTAGTTACCGTTAGTGCTAACAACCATTCACATGTACTTTTAACTAACTTATGTGTTTCAAAAGTTTAGTTAGTAGCTGTCAACGCTCCCGTTTTTTTCCGGGGTTCTCGTGTATTTGAGCTCTTTTCCCGTTGTAGTATTTTCCTGTAAAATATCCCGTTAGCCCTTCCATCGGACTGTTGTCCTGTTGCTACACAGTTGCCCTTCCAGCAAAACAGATATTTTTAAACCATCGTTTTGCTTAACGTTACTTGAAAGCAACCTTAGCGTGATATTGGCCTTTTTAAGATAACAGCGTGGTTGTTGTGAGAGCAGGATTTCACACCAATGTAAGCAAAGTCACGTTAGACATAGCTTCACAATCTCACTTAGTTAATGCAGCAGTTTTGTAGTACGAATTTTTGCTGTCAGCAGAGGGACAGCAACAGAAAGATGAATGTAGAAATTTTCCGGTTTTTTGGATGAGTAGCCCAGGAAATTTTCACTTATTTTCAGTGTTTACTTAAGCTATATAAATTAATATTCAGATATTATACCTCACTTGGTCTCCGTGGTCGCGCCTCCAAGCAGGAAAGCAGTGGCAAGTTAATCCATCTTTTTTTCAAAAGGGCGATTATGTGTTGCGCTATTACACCCCACAATACAGCAACGGTTTACCATGGTTGAAATAGATTTTTAATTAATCAAATTAAGACACACGGCTGAGAGGGAGTATGTCTAAACACTGCGCGGTAGTCCGAGTAGCAGTAAAGGAGGCCATCAGCATGGCGGCCACGCCAAGTAATGACGTCACGACGCCCAAGCCCTATTGTCTCGACTCGCACAGGCACATGAAGTCAGCAGTGCATCAGGAAAGCTTAGGATATGGAAAAGCGTGCACTGAGGGGATTGAAATAATGCCATTACACTGATTTTGTCAGGAGAACAGCTGATCTGAACACAGGTGTGTAAGTTGTGGCGTTACTTTGATCTGGTATATGGCTTTCCTATGATGCCCATATAAATTATAATTAAAAATCTTATGAACTTATGTGAATTCCTTTGACAAAATACTTCATGAAATATAATCATATTTGGGTAGCAGAAAAATGACATGCTACACATGACAATAAAACACTTTTACTTAAAAGTCACAATCAGTCACCAGTGATGTGTTTTTAATAACTTCTGACTGCGATCCGATGTAGATTTTGGTCAAATGATGAGTTCGAACCATTTTAGAAGAATTTTATGGAGAAGATACACAATTACAACTTCTGTGGGGCGTGATGGAAAAGTAATGTAACTAGTGTAACTAATTACTCTTGCTAGATAATAATAAGTAAAATAATGATATTACTTTTGAAAGGAGTAACTTGTAATAGGTAAAAAAAAATTACATTTTGGAGTAACGAGCCTAACACTGTTAATAACATTTAAACATTTAATTAGAGAAGAGATAAAAGCAGGATGCACTGGGAAGAAGGCAAGCCAAGGCAGAGTGGTGCTGGGAAAACTTAGGTGCTGCATTCATGTGGATGTTACTGTGACTCTTACCACCTACATAAAGATTGTTGCCTTCACGGCAGTGGTGCTCCCTGGATAATGCACCATGCCACACTGTAAGACTTGCTCAGAAATGGTTTGAGGAACTTGACAAGGAGTTCAGGATGTTGCCGTGGCCTTCAAATTCCCCAGATCTTAATCCGAGTGAGCATCTATTGGACCAACAAATCCCATCCATGGAGGCTCCTCCTCACAAGCTACAGGACTTGAAGGATCTGAGCCATTCTAAATGTTGTTAACATTTATTTGGAAGGAGGATAGACTGAAAAGAAATTCAAATACAACAACCACTTGCATTTTATTTGAATATTTTTTATTAGATTTTATAATACACAAACGCTATGCAGATTAAACAACTTTACAACACAATATAAAAATGCACTACAATGTTACATAGCCATGCCTCCAGCAAACTGCAGCCTAAACAATAATAGCCTATATTACAGATGCAACAATATAGTATCATAATTATTATTATTATTATTATTTTTATTGCATAATAATTGTTATTCATTTTTATGTTTATTTTCTATTATCTTTATTATTACTGTTTTATTATCTTAAATTATATGAATGTCGGCACTATGTTTGTACTTTCTGTACTGGAAGCTCCTGACACTAAGACTAATTCCTTGTGTGTGTAAACTCACTTGGCAATAAAGCTCTTTCTGATTCTGATATCAATGTATTTACACATTTTGTTATGAAGCTACACTGCAACAATATTATTATTATTATTATTATTATTATTATTATTATTATTATTATTATTATTATTATTATGAAAACGACATCTGAATTGTATTTTTAAATGATGTATGATGGAAAATAAATTTAGCTGGACGTTGGGCTTTTGTTGAAGTTAATTTAAAATTGTTTTATTAAATATATTGAATTATTTAACAGAAGTCAGCTTTCATTTGCCAATAGGAGGCAGTAAAGACCGCCCATTTTACACGATATCGAGTCGTTTTTGAAGTTTTCCTTATTTGTTCTTTCGTCCAGCAGTTGTGTGTCCCGCTTCATGCACTTTATGTCATGCGTGCTGGTCAGAAGCATGTTCGATATATATATATACACACACACACACACACACACACACACACACACACACACACACACACACACACAGCCGTTCAAAAGTTTGGAATCAGTACATTTTTATGTTTTTTAAATATGTTTCTTTCATTAAGGCTGGATTTATTTGATCAAAAATACAGAAAAAAAAACGTAATTTTGTGAAATATTATTGCAATTAAAAAAAAATCCAAAATTATAACAATAATAATAAATAAAAAATTAAGCAGCACAACAGTTTCAACACTGTAAATAAATCAGCATATTAGAATGATTTCTGAAGATCATGTGACACTGAAGACTGGAATAGCCTATTGATGCTGAAAATACAGCGCTGCGTCAGAAATAAGTTACATTTTAAAAAACAGTGGACTAATATTAAATGATTTGGCATTTCCACGTCTTACCTCGATGCCTTGTTTGGCTACTTTTAATTATTGGGGGGACATGTCCCCCTCAATGTCTGTGGTTACGGCCCTGGGTTAAAGGTTGGAAATGTTGCTTAAATTACATTTGACTGAAATGCTTGTATTGAAACATTTTGCACTCTGCCTATGATAAAACTGTGCTAGATAAGTTTTGTGAAGGAGGGCCACTGGTACAAAGCTTTTTAGCTGTGTTTATGATCAATATGCATAACAGTAACATATGTAAAATATGTACTTTAGGTATGGAAATTACATTTTTAGTTTTGATATTTGGGATATGGTCATTGCACTACTTTGGGCACTACTTTAACTACCAACCAACCACATCCCAGCCCCCATCCAATTAACGTTGAATTGCTTTGCTTGTTAAGATAACATAAACCCATGAGGTAAGAAAAACGTAAATGCATATTCATATCTTAAAACTTCTGGTTACATGAGCATAAGCTCTTTACAATAAAATCCATGCAAAAGTTAATATCAGATAATTTTAGAATATAGTATAATATGTACCGAATATTCTTCAGTTTTATGCAAAACAGAGATACAACAAATAGAATATTAGATCTCTGCCATGGCCAAAAATGAATGCAAAAAAAGCTTTTTTGCAAAGTTGTGTTTGAGACATGAAAACTGTAACAATGTATCTTACAAGATAACACGATGTAACCTCGCTCTCAAAAAAAGGTATTCGGACCAGCCCTAATTACAATATTACATATAATTTGTATTCTGCAATCTTTTAAATAATCTTTACCAACTATGTTTTAATACTCAATATTTGTCATCTTTAAAGGTAGTTAAACACTTTAAGCTATAGGCACAGTTCTAACTTAAAAGCAAAATTAAACTTTGGTACAGTGTTGGATTGTAAAACTTAAGCAGATGAAATATATTAACACCATGTCGACTAATATCATGTTTAGTTTACTGTACCACTGTAACAGAAGAGGTCTTGACACAACAGGTTAAAATATACAAAGATGTTTATTTGGTCACAGAGAGTATGGGTATGGAATCCGGTCATGTATATGGCGAGTATCAAGTTTGTGGATCAGTTCAAACGATATAATGGGAATGGTGAACAGAGTCTTTTCCTTACAGGAGTTCGGGAAGTGCACAGGAAGAGCACACACCTCAGCAGTCCAGGACTAGGAGGATACGGAGACACTAGGAGAAACACAGGAGATAAGTAATTCCATTAGATGCCGTAGCAGATTCAAAGGGTCCTCTATGTGTGTACGAGATCAGACAATGATGGTGTCTGAGGTGTGTGCTTATATACAGGCCAGTTGATGAGGTACTGATCTATGACAGGGCTCAGAACTCAGGTGATAGGGATCGCAGTGATTGGGTGGTGGAGCCTCGCCGATCCATTACAACCACCCAACACTACAACGAAATAAAAAGTTGCTTTTAATTGTTGAGCACTTCCTGAAATACATATAGGTTTCAGACAGTTTGATTTTTAATATGATACGTTTAAGTTCAAACGTTATTCTGGGCCTAGTCAGTCAATTTATTTTAATTCTATTATAAAAACCTTTTAAAAAACTTTTACTGGTTTCTTACAGATGCAGTGATCCAGAAATTTCTTTACCAGGGGCCTAGTGGGGATGGCATAAACCAAAAACTAACCTAGCTGAGGGAATACAAAACTGTAGACTTTTAGCTAAACCACTACAATTGGTTGATGTTCTGTTTCTTATGCTTGTTTAGTGTTTTGATCAGTTATATATGTTTTTTTTTTCTTTTTCTTTTTGATTGTGCAGATCAGTAATATTTTTTTTTCTATTTAAATAAAGACTGTTTAAATAAATATGTGCTACTTTTTCTAGCTTATTGTACCATTTAAAAATTAAGGCTTGAAATGTGCAATGCACTGCAACTTTGTAGATACATGTGTCTACAACCTGTATTAAAAGGCCATTTTAAAGATCAAATATATGAAAGATTATGGCATATACAGTATAACTGACATATCACATAAGGGGAACATGAGGGGAAGTCGTGGCCTAATGGTTAGAGAGTTTGACTCCTAACCCTAAGGTTGTGGGTTTGAGTCTTGGCCCGGCAGTATCACGACTGAGGTGTCCTTGAGCAAGGCACTGAACCCCCAACTGCTCCCCGCTGCGCCGCAGCATAAATGATACCCACTGCTCCCGGTGTGTGTTCACGGTGTGTGTGTGTGTTCACTGCTGTGTGTGTCCACTTTGGATGGGTTAAAAGCAGAGCACGAATTCTGAGTATGGGTCACCATACTTGGCTGTATGTCACATCACTTTCACTTTCATTATTAAAAAGACAAATATCTCACATATATTAATAATCATATACATTCCGTATATAGCAATAAATGCATTATACATACTTAAACGTGTTTTTGTATGGGGTAGACTTATATGTCAATATATGAAATTATTTCATTTTCTAATAGGGTTCATATATGGATTGGGCATATATAAAACATGTATTTAATATATGGATATATTATATATGCACATATATTACATTACCGTAAGGATAACTACATTTTGAATGTCAATAGAAAACTAAAAATGCTATACAAGTACACTCTAAATATATTTTAACACATATATTTTGGCCATTTTATTACACTTCTTTCAAAGTTTGATCCCTCTACTAAAATGCAATACTATCACTGACCTCCGGGGGACATCATCTATTCATCTATTGTCTAAACTGCTTGTTTTACATTAAGCTATGGTTTATAGAGCATATCCCAGCATCTCAAGCCATGGGTAGGGAAACACCTTGGGTGGTTGGCTAGCAGGAGGCACATGTTAATGTGTGATTTATCTGTAATTTAGCTGCATATACTGTATAGACTAGCAGTAATCCACAAGGATGTTTCTTAAAAGGAAGAGATTGTAACTCTTAAGGTCTGTACCCCTAGGAAAATAAAAATAATCAAAATTGTAAATCTTGATAAGTGTCTCGTTGAAAAAAAGATAATAAACTGTTAAATAAAGTTGTTATTTTTGTTTTCTTTGCACAAAAAGTATTCTCGTAGCTTCATAACATTAAGGCTGAACCACTGATATCACATGGACTATTTTATTGGTGTCCTTACTACCTTTCTGGGCCTTGAACATGTCAGTTGCATTGCTGTCTATGCAGGGTCAGAAAGCTTTTGGATTTCCTCAAAAATATCTTAATTTGTGTTCAGAAGCTGAATGAAGGTCTTACTGGTTTGGAACGACATGAGGGTTAGTAATTATTGACAGAATTTTCATTTTTGGTGAACTATCCCTTTGAAGTGGATCAGTGGTTGTGTGATGTGAGTTGGTTGTTCTCATAACACATGATTTCTACTTTGGTACTTTGGTACTTTGTACCTGTATTCATAAACTCATATATAACAAGTATACACACTGCAATTCTATAGTAGTTCTTAAACTGGAAAGCCCTGAAGTTACTCACTCTGCCTTTTTTTGTTTTGTACACCTGTCCTTTAAAATGAATTAATGTCACCTGGTACCTCACAAGCAGTTGCACTCTGAAGCTAAGCAGCGTTGAGCCAGGTTGGTACCTGGGTGGGAGTCCTACCTGACACGTCAATGATACTGTTGTAGGTGATAGTAAGGTGCACATGGTGATAACATCATGGGTCACACTATCCCAGTATGCCCCTGTCCTAAGGGTTAAGTCTTGATGGCATGTATGTTTGTGTGAGGTCCACTAGACACTAGGTTTTCCTTTTGAAAATTTAGATTTCAAAATGCTCTACTTATGCCAGGTCCACACAGACATGGTCTTCATAGAAGACTACTTCCCTCAGCCTTAATCTCTGCCCCTGGAGACACAGTGTCCTGTAGAGTTTAGCTCCAACCCCAATCAAACATACCTGAACAAACGAGGTCTTTAGGATCATATGAAAATTACAGGCAGGTTGGAATGTATGCAAGAAAGTGGGTCTACAAAAAAAAAAAAAAAAAACATCCTTCATTACTCTTAGCTAAGAGCACAATTTGGGACAAGGCCTTGAACAGTGACACTATAATGTAAAAAAGGCACTGTTCTTTGGGAGAGATCCTGATCCTTTCTGCACTCTCAGAGAGAAAATGCTTGTCACTGTGACAATGGCCCAAAGGTAACCTTTGTACCTTTTTAATGCCTAAAGCTCTGGCCCTTGAGGTCCACTTTCCTGCAGAGTTTAGATCCAACCCTTATCAAACACACCTGAACAAGCTAATCAAGGTCTTCAGGATTACTAGAAAGTTATTGGCAGGTGAGTTTTATAGAGGTTGGCGCTAAACTCTGCAGGAATATGGACCATAAGTATCAGAGTTGAGAACACCTGGCCTAAAGGGTGCAAATAATCACCTTACATGTACCCATTTGGCAGACACTTTTATCCAAAGCAACTTACATTGTATTCAAGGTAGACATTTTATCAGCTCATGTATTACCACTGGCCATCCGTCAAGAGTGTTTCAGTGCAGAAGACACTGGGATAGGCTCCAGCATCCCTGCAACTCTACATAGGACAAGCAAGTTGCAGAATAGATGGTTGTATTCCGTGGAAATCAAACCCATGACTTTGGTGATGCTAGCACCATGTTCTACTGTTTGAGCAAAAGAAACTACAAATATGCACCTTTAGGAGTAGAAAAGGTACAAAGGTGTTCCTGTGATGGTACTACCTCAGTGACAAGCTGGTATACCTCTAAAGGTTTGATTTTTCCACATTTTTCCGACAGTGTGTGGTTGTAAAAAAATAAAATAAATAAATCCCATGGTGTTTCTTATTAAGAGTAGATGTGTGACTTTTGGTGCCCTGGTCAGTTGGTTTCAGTAGCAGTATCCACACAAATGCTATAAAATTGTAAGGAAGTTATTATACCACTCCTTTGCTTTTCTCTGTTTCTGTTTTCATATCCCTCATCTGACATAGATGTGTTCAATCACTTGTGTCCTTTCTGTCTGTGTAACATGTTAGTGGCCCTTTGACAGATGGCTGGCACTGAATTTGTTTGCTATGATGGGCATGTCTAGTTGAACAGGAAACAAGTTGAGATAACAATTACATTATGCAGTCTCCAGTATGCACTTTGGTAAAATATCATTTTGGTAATTCATCTGGAAGTCCATCAATGTATTCCAGTAAAAATGCACAATAATTAGTTCAGTCTCTATTGATGTTGCTGCAGGTGACATTTTAAAGTCAAGAGTTACTCAGACGTTACCACTTTCTTCTCGCACTCAATCTCATACAATGTCCAACCACTTTCTCACTAACACCACCAACTCTGGAATGAACAATGTTACTGACACAGCCGTGAGACGTAGTGCTGGATCAACCGCAGGAGCTCTGATCCTCTGCCTTGTCCTACCTATTGGTGTCTCTAGAAACCTCTTGATCATTTGGAGCATCCTGGCTCGAACCTGCCACCGTTCCATCACAACCCTCCTGATCCTAAACCTAGCCTTTGCAGATGGATTCTTGATGCTTTTGATGTCATGCGGTTTAGGGTTTATCAGAACTTTCTGAATTTGAAATCGGATTGGCAAAAATTAGTGCATGTAAACATACTAAGAAATATAAATCATTCATTACTGTAATCTGAAAAATATCAGTATGAGATGAGATGATATTTATTAATTATTTTCATGCTGTTATATATGACCTCACTCTGTTTTAGATGATACTGCAGCGCTGTTTGGAAATTCTGATGGGTTTCTTGATGGCATATGGGCTGATCATTAGCAGTTATGTGTGTATCCTGGGAAGAATTCGCAAGACTCGGTTTCGTAGGCACATCCAAAATGAGGAACTCATCCTGGTGATTGTCATCACCTTCGGTTTTACCTGACTTCCTTTCCACACCATGAATATGGTGGAGGTGTGTGTGCAAGATAATGGGGGGAAAACTAATGGGAAATCATGCAATTTATCTTTTCGTGTTGATAAATTTTTATAACAACATTATAATATTTTTATTTTACAAAGTAGATACCTTACAATGAGATCATCATATTTGAGAACATGTTTGATTATGACTTTCCTGCTCAGATTGCTGGGACTTTTCTCCCAGAAGATTCCCATGCAAAAGCCAGGTGAACTAAACTGAACGCACACAGAGAAACATTATTCGTAATTCTTTCATTGTGTATAAAGGATCTAAAAAAAGTTAAGCAACTAATTTATCCTCTTCCTCACAGACTACAATCTGGTTATCATTCTGAGGCTTCAGCTCCATTATCCCCTTCATCAGCAGCTGCATAAATCCTGTTCTCTACACCTTTGCTGGAAAGTCATACATTAAACGTGAAGGCCTGGCCTTCATGGCACGACTCTTTGAGGTTTCAAGGATCGAGTCCATGCGAAAGAACCGGCAGAATCCGAGAAATCAGGATCAAGAGAAGAAAGAAGATGCTGACCATCTAAGAGACAGAGTCTGATTCCAGCACCATTGCTAATACTTGAGCACTAAAGTAGAGAAATAGGAAGGGTCCGCAGTCTAGTTGGGCTTGTTTTTGGGTCTTGGCATTTTTCTTTATGCATTGTATAGGTTAGACTAAATGATACTATTACTGGGAAACAAAAGGAAAAGATTTCTTTAAGTGGAAGTATAGAACCTCTTTCTTTAAATCATTTGGAGTGTTAAAAAAAGTATGGCTCAGGTGTCCAAATGCTTTTTGGAATCACTGCAAACCTTAAAGATTTGGTTCAGGTCTTTATCCAGTAGATGGTGCCACATAACAGAGAGACAAATGCCATAACAGCACAGTAGTAGAAGGAAGGTTTTCTATTTATTTTATTTATTTATTTATTTTTACTAATGCCAAGGTACAACAAAGATGAAAGTACAAAGAATATCAACACTGCATACAAAGAGGTGACATTACATGCAAAGCGCCATTTATAGACGTATGTAACAATAAATAAATAATACTAAATGAAAGCTTTAACAAAATAAATTAAAAAGATTAAATTAACTGTTTAAAAAGCCTTAAGATTTTTGGAAGATGAAATAGTTTGGATATACTGTTGAACCTCTTTTTTAAAAACAATATATAAAGGATTTTGATGAGTGAATTTACTGTGGTGAATATGACATTTTGTAATAAAAGGTTAATAATAAAATATTCATTAATTTTATCTTTTTGTATATTAAAGAAGCCAAACAGTACATCCTTAAAAAGCTTGATAAACCCTGGAGCACACTGCGATTGATAACATTAGAGAATTCAGTCCAAAATAGCTGTGTGTGAGGACAATCCCAAAGGATATGCATATCAGTTTCATTAGGGTCACCACAAAAAGAACAGCTTGTATCTATGTCTGATTTAAACCTTTTCAAAAACACTTTAGCTGGGTAAAATCTGTGTAACAATTTGACAGTCTGAGGTGGTTCTCAGTGTCCCACACCTGTCCCATTCTACAATTGGTCACCATTTGCTCAGGATGTGATCATCCCAAATGGTCTACAAACAACATAACTGTTGACTTTCTTCTTCTCTATAATAATTAAGCCATTTTGGGAAATAAGCACAATCAAACATATTGTGGAGTAGAAGCTGGGTCGAGGCAGAATTTCTTACATCCATTTTAATGTTAACATAACATAGAGCAAGATTTACTAACAGCTTGTGCCAGGACAAACCCCTTTTTTGATGTTAAAAACTACTGACTACTGTCAGGATTTACTGAGGAAGACACAGTGAATTTTTTTTTTTTTTTTTTTTTTTTTTTTTGCAGCTGACCATATTCCATATGCGTTTGTAAGAGTGTCCCTTCAGACACAAAATGTATGGGACAAGAGTACTTCAATGAATCACGCAACATTATTTACTAAGGTTTGTAGTAGTCAATTTGCTGTTTTTTGTGCCCATTCACTCCATTCTACCTTTGTTAAAATTTTGTTTTCTCCAATTTATCCAATTCTGCCGCCACTTTGGGACTAATTGCATAAGGCCCTGGGCGAGCCCTAAGAAATTTTGGAGATGCATCTTTGTTTGTGATTTTGGGCACATGTCCAGGTTCCTGCCATTCGCATTCAAACAATGCATGCTTTCTGTTTTGAACACGTAGTCCAGCTGCTGTTGGTTGATGTATTTTGCAGTTGTATTTTTGAGAACAGTCGCTTGTAATCAGCTGTGGAGATGACAGATAAAGCAGATCAGGCAGAAAAGGTCATCTGTACTGAACTTGTATTTGTTTATTTTTCAGTTAACTGCTGCACAGTGGCAGATTTACATTTCGCTTTTTACTTGTCAACGTGTCTTGTGTCTTCGCTTTTCCATTTTGTAGACTCTATTAATGTGCTCTTTTTGACACTTTCTGCACTCTTTATCATTGAACCAGTTCATTTTTGAATTTACTTTTATACATTCAGATGGCTTCCCCTCTCTCTTTCATGCAGCTTTCACATGCTCTTTGTGTTGTCCTTCATTCTTTATTTCCTTTGCATCTATATTCTGCTGTCACAATCAGTAGTTGCTGATGCAGACCTTGTCCCCAGTTTGTAGTGTATGCGATAAGCACAGTGCTGACAGACCATAAATCACTCGACAGAGTGCAGCTGTTCAACTTACATTATTTACTAAACTGTTTTTTAAACAGAGCTTGAACAAAAACATTATTACTGTGTCCCCACAAGGGGCAGACTTTTATCACAGAAAGTTATGATGCCCACAGGTAGGCCTACATACATTGCAGAGAATAAGTGGTATTGAGGATGAACAGGTGGATGGAATTTAACTATATCATGTAATTTATCATGACTGAACAATTAGAGACAAACAAAAAATGTCAATAGCTGGGTTTCCATTACCCTGTTTTTATGCTCATTTTGAAGTATCACATCAGAATCGAGTGATGGAAATGCTGAATTTCAAATAAAAATGCCTTAATTCGCAAAAAAGTTTATACACTCGCTTGAGGTGGTTTTTCTCTTGTGCGAAAAAGGGTTAATGCAAATAATGGGAGACGGAAATGCATTTTGTGAATAAATTCCTCCAATCGCATCAAAAAAGTCATGTGATTTTGCACTATGGGACTACAAATCCTGACTAACCAGCGGACCGATCTTGTTCCACAGCATCTGAAATGTTGTTATATGGTCATTCGGAAATGCCCGAGCAAAGTCTGTCATCAAAGTATTTCTATATAATTGCCTCCCAGAACTGTTAAATGACTGCGATCCCAAACAGCAGCATCCACCTCTGAAAGCAATAACTGCATTCATTGTGTTTCGTCTGCTCATAAGGCCATGTCCACACTAATACGTTTTCGTTTGAAAACGCATCAGTTTTCGCGTTGTAGTGTGGACTGTGAAAACGGAGGCATTTGAAAACGATGACGCCAGTTTAGTCATGTGACGCATATTGCACCAAAAGATATCCGTGTTTATACTGGTATTGTGCATGTTATGTGCTATGCACTTTCACACTATTGCTATAGATGTGTTACTTTGTACACTCTTCATATCGCAGTCCTGCAAAGATGAAAGCAAATTTAGTCGCGATGATTACTCAATTGGCCTCCACCCAAACAAACTTGGTGCTAGAGTGCTTAAGGACAATATTTACTTCTCCCTCTGTCATCCTTCAGCAGAGTGCGTAAATCTATTCAGCACACACACCTGGTCCAAGTCATCATGTGGTTGACACATCCCACAAGGACACTGATAACACCATGCAGCCACAACAAGCACTGCTCATGGACACTATTCTGACTGAGCCCTGTGCACAGAGCTCATCACAAACAGACTGTGATGTATCAGAACAGCTCCAAGACTCAGCACCAAAGGACGACTTTATGGAAAACAGCCAAAACAACATATCACAGCCACCGGAAACACCAGAGACACAGCCCCGCTCACCAGACACATTATCTCTCTCTCCAGCTTCTCCACTTCTATGCTTCTCACAGAGGAACTGGTGTAAGTTGGGACCAAACTCTTCCACTCTTTTGCTGCAAGCCCCAAGATATCAACTAAAAAACGGCTGGCCCCCAACCACCAAAGCCTGTGGGCCCTGCTCCTGTGAGAGCTCTCCAACTGCTGCCACAACGCCAGGGCCCAAACCCTCCATCTGCTGTAGGTGAACCAAAAACAACTGATAGCGGCTCTCAGTGATATGTGTCGGGTTCTTGCTATAATAGCAGCAACATTCACAAATGTTTACAGAACAAGCGGGAACCCATTGTGCCTGTAGCTTTCTCTATTTCTATTTTATTATGTGATAGAAAGTCTAAGGCTTTCTCAAGCAGAAGCGCTAACTCATCTAATCTGTGGCCTATTATGCATCAAACTAAGATCTCTGTAAAGACACAAAGCACTGCCATCAAGTTAGCATTGTTAAACATCCACTCACTAAAAAATAAATAATTTCTAATCGATGACTTAACAACAAACAATGGCTAGAAGAAAGCTACAGTGCAACAGCCCCTCCTAACTTTACTTTCATGAGTGTCTGCAGGACTGTTAGGAGAGGTGGAGGTGTAGCTGCTCTATTTAAAGATGTCTATCAATGCAAGCTGGTGTCATTTGGTCAGTACTTGTCTTTTGAATATCTAGGGATTGTGCTGAAAGTGATCCATGCATTCTGTTTATCATTATTTACAGGCCTCCAAAATACTCTCCAGCCTTTGTTGAAGAGGTCACAGAAATGTTATCAATGATCAATGAGTTTGACTGTTTTGCTATTGCAGGGGATTTCACATAGATAATGCAGAAAACAAAACTAGAAACTAGAAAAGAAATGAAAACAGTTTAAACACTTTTGACCTGATTCGACATGTGCATGGACCCACACACAAAGGTGGACACACTCTAGATTTAATCATCAGTAGGGATCTAAACATTTCATCCATTGTTATTAAGGATGTAGTGCTATCTGATCACTTTTGTATTTTCTTTGATTTATTGATCTCTGCTACCACTGTATCTAGATCTGTCTCTGTCAGAAAGAGATGCATTAACGAGAACACTAGTGTGCTATTTATGGAGGGCATATCTTTAACACCAAGCATTTCTGCAGACTCTGTTGATCTTCTCCTTGATTCCTTTAACTCAAAAGTAAAGAATGTTACTGATGATATTGCTCCTGTAATAGTCAATAAGAAAATTAGCAGACAGAAAACAGTTTGGAGAAAATCAACAGCAGTTCAGAGTATGAAATGACAATGCAGAAAACCAGAGCAGATGTGGCGGAAGACGAAACTTGAAATTCACTATAGCATCTATAAAGACAGCCTTCATGCTTTCAGTGTGGAACTAGCCACAGCTAAACAGAGTTTCTTCTCAAACCTTATAAACAGTAACTTAAACAACACTCGCACTCTTTTTGCCACTGTTAAGAGACTGACCAACCCCCCTAAGTCAGATTCCCAGTGAAATGCTCTCAGACAGCAAATGCAATGAGTTTGCTTCCTTCTTTTCTGAGAAGATCATCAATATCAGGGAGGCGATTAGCACATCCTCAAGCAATGCAGAGGTCAGACAGATTTGCCCGCAATATCAAAAAGATACTATGTCTATTTTTGAAGCAACTGATAGCAAAATTTTGGAAGAAATAGTGCAGCACCTAAAATCGTCAACCTGCTATCCAGACACACTTCCCACATCTTTTTTCAAAAGTGTGTTTAACTGTTTAGAAGCATAACTCTTAGAAGTGGTGAATGCCTCACTTCTTTCTGGGACATTTCCAAACTACCTGAAACCGCAGTTGTTAAGCCCCTCCTGAAAAAGAGCAATCTTGATAACACCATTTTGAGCAATTATGGACCAATATCAAATCTTCCTTTTATAGGCAAAATTATAGAAAAGGTAGTTTTTAATCAGCTGAACAAATACTTAAACTCAAATGGATACCTGGACAATTTTCAATCTGGTTTCTGACCGCATCACAGCACAGAGACAGCACTCATTAAGATAATAAAGGATATTTACTTAAATTCTGATTCTGGCAAAATATCAGTGCTGGTATTACTAGATCTCAGTGCTGCGTTTGACATTGTCGATCATAACACTACTAGAGAGACTGGAAAACTGGGTCAGGCTTTCTGGGATGGTACTCAAATGGTTCAGGTCATACTTAGAAGGGAGAGGTTATTATGTGAGTTTTGGAGAGTATAAGTCTAAGTGGACGTCCTTGACATGCGGAGTCCCACAAGGCTCAATTCTTGCACCGCTCTTGTTTAGCCTGTATATGCTCCCACTAAGTCAAATAATGAGAAAGAACCAAATTGCCTATCACAGCTATGCTGATGATACTCAGATTTACCTAGCCTTATCACCAAATGACTACAGCCCCATTGATTCCCTCTGCCAATGTAGTGATGAAATTAATAGTTGGATGTGCCAGAACTTTTTTCAGTTAAAAAAGGAAAAAACTGAAGTCATTGCATTTGGAAACAAAGATGAATTCTTTTCAAGAATGCATACCTTGACTCTAGGGGACAAACAACTAAAAATCAAGTCAGGAATCTTGGTGTGATTCTGGAGACAGACCTTAGTTTCAGTAGTCATGTCAAAGCAGTAACTAAAGCAGCATACTATCATCTAAAAAACATTGCAAGAATTAGATGATTTGTTTCCAGTCAAGACTTGGAGAAACTTGTTCAAGCCTTTATCACCAGCAGTGTGGACTACTGTAATGGTCTCCTCACCGGCCTTCCCAAAAAGACCATTAGACAGCTGCAGCTCATCCAAAACCGTGCTGCTAGGATTCTGACTAAAACCAGAAAATCTGAGCATATCACACCAGTCCTCAGGTCCTTACACTGGCTTCCAGTTACATTTAGGATTGATTTTAAATTACTTTTACTCGTTTATAAATTACTCAATGACCTAGGACCAAAATATATTGCAGATACTGTATGCTCACTGAATATAAACCTAACAGAGCACTCAGATCAGTAGGATCGAGTCAGTTAGAAATACCAAGGGTTCACACAAAACAAGGGGAGTCTGCTTTTAGTTATTATGCTGCCCGCAGTTGCAATCAGCTTCCAGAAGAGATCAGATGTGCTAAAACATTAGCCACTTTTAAATCTAGACTCAAAACTCATCTGTTTAGTTGTGCATTTATTGAATGAGCACTGTGCGATGTCCGAACTGATTGCACTGTATTTTATGTGTTCACTGTATTTTATGTCAAATAATTTTCTATTTTTAACTGTTTTAAATTCATTTTAAATCAATGTTTCAATAATTTTCAGTATTTAAATTCCATGTTTTACTTTTGTGATAATTTTTTTTTCATGATTATTTTACTTTCTTTTATGTAAAGCACTTTGAATTACCATTGTGTATGAAATGTGCTATATAAATAAACTTGCCTTGCCTTGCCTAATGTAATGTAGCCTCGGTGGGATACACGCTTCCATTTGAGAAACACCCCATTAGGATGCATCCTCTGAAGACTGCATTCCAAGGCAGATTTACTCAAATAACTAACAAAAGTGTTAAAGGGGTCCTATTATGCTCTTTTACAAGGTCTTGATTTTGTTTTGGCGGTGTACTAGAACAGGCTCTCATACAAGGTTGTTCGAAAAACATGTTATTTTTCACTTATTTTACATTATTGCAATACCTCGCTCCTTAGTCTGGCATGAACGGCTGGAATAGTTCCTGTATCAAATGAAGGCCCGCCTTCTAAAATACCAAATGCACTGGGATTGGATAGCTGGGCCAGTGTGTGTTGTGATTGACAGCACTCGGCGCCTGGTCGGGAAATATCCTTTACTGTCTATGGAAATATTGTGCATCTCACCATAGCAGCCTGCTGTGAGGTTCAGGGTAAATATTCCGTCAAAATTAAATCAATTTGAGCGTGATTTAAACCCGGATGATTTTAACCACTCTAAGCTCATCTGCCTTGGGAAAACTAGCGTGTCTCCGACATAGTGATAACACTCGTTGTCTTCTCTAGTACAGCTCAGCCAGGTCTCGTCCCATTTGTTGATCTTTGTGATATCACAAATCACGGAAATTATGCATTGTAGTCCAAACGAGGAACAGTGATTTCCTTTTGAATTGTAATTTTGAAAAGTGATTTTGATTTCTGTTAAATAAAATATCTCCTTTTGGATTGGACTTTGAGCTTTGTAACTTTGCAGATCTTTTTTATGCTCAAACAGCAACATTACATACTAACTAAAGTTGAAAAAGTGAAAAAGCATAAAAGCACCCCTTTAAAAACCAGATTTTATTTTGTTTTGTTTGTTTTTTACACAAAGCCCACAAACAATAATACAACCAGTATATACGGCAATAGACTTTCCCTATGTTGTGTTTTTGTAGTGCTGTCATGCAAGATATGTCCACAGATGTTTTAACCAAACTTTAGCACTTCAGTATTTTGTATGCATGTGCTGCTGTGTCATATTTTCTAATGTTAAGATTGCAAACCTGGCTTTAGATTTTTCATAAGTGTTTCCATTTTCTCTTGTTTTAGAACTATTCTGGAGAACATGAGCCTGCTGCTGAAGGACTTAAACAATACAAAGTAAGCAAGTTAATATACACATTTTTGTGGAAATTCATGAGATATGCTTGTCTCACAAGTTTGTTTATAGGAGCAAAGGAAGCAAGTTTCCTTACTTTAGCAAAGGAAAACCCAAGTTTCCTCTTGGTTAATAAATACAACTTAACCACTGATTTCTAGTTGTGTCCTCTTTTGGAAGCCCAAACAAAGTAGTTTCGCTTTCACAACGAAACACACAGCAACTCCACAACATGGTAGCGGCGGCAATAGCGAGAATAAAAGTTACACCTTCTTTCTTTGGGTGAATATTTGGGTGGCGTTATGCAAATCTTCCCACATCATGATGTAGACGTGGGGGTGTGTTAGAATGAGCCATTTTAGGAGGGCATGGTTGACTCTTAACTTTTATAAAGAATATCTCTTTGGATTTGAGAATTTAGTCTTTGCAACTTTACAGAACTTCTTTATGCACCAAGAGCTTGTAACACTCCAAAGAGGAAGAAACGACTGAATTCATATCATATGACCCATTTAAAAACCTGTCCAGCACTGGCATATCCAGCTTTATCCTGCAGTACAGGGCTCTGTTCTGATTTAGGGAAAGAAGGAAAAGAGAAATTGTTTAGGGCTATGGCAAAGTAATTATACTGAACAAAATTATAAATGCAGCACTTTTGTTTTTGCCCCCATTTTTCATGAGCTGAACTCAAAGATCTAAGACTTTTTCTATGCATACAAAAGGCCTATTTCTCTCAAATATTGTTCACAAATCTGTCTAAATCTGTGTTAGTGATCTCTTCTCCTTTGCCGAGATAATCCATCCACCTCAAAGGTGTGGCATATCAAGATGCTAATTAGACAGCATGATTATTGCACAGGTGTGCCTTAGTCTGGCCACAATAAAAGGCCACTCTAAAATGTGCAGTTTTATCACACAGCACAATGCCACAGATGTCGCAAGTTTTGAGGGAGCGTGCAGTTGGCATGCTGACTGCGGGAATGTCCACCAGAGCTGTTGCCCGTGAATTGAATGTTCATTTCTCTAGCATAAGCCGTCTCCAAAGGCATTTCAGAGAATTTGGCAGTATTCACAACCGCAGACCATGTGTAACCACACCAGCCCAGGACCTCCACATCCAGCATCTTCACCTCCAAGATTGTCCGAGACCAGCCACCTGGACAGCTGCTGCAACAATCGGTTTGCATAACCAAAGAATTTCTGCACAAACTATCAGAAACCGTTTCAGGGAAGCTCATCTGCATGCTTATCGTCCTCATCGGGGTCTTGACCTGACTGCAGTTCGTGATGGCAGACAGCTTATATGGCGTTGTGTGGGTGAGAGGTTTGCTGATGTCAACGTTGTGGATCGAGTGGCCCATGGTGGCGGTGGGGTTATGGTATGGGCAGGCATATGTTATGGACAACGAACACAGGTGCATTTTATTGATGGCATTTTGAATGCACAGAGATACCGTGACAAGATTCCAGGCCCATTGTTGTGCCATTCATCCACAACCATCACCTCATGTTGCAGCATGATAATGCATGGCCCCATGGTGCAAGGATCTGTACACAATTCCTGGAAGCTGAAAACATCCCAGTTCTTGCATGGACAGCATACTCACCGGACATGTCACCCATTGAGCATGTTTAGGATGCTCTGGATTGGTGTATAAGACAGCATGTTCCAGTTCCTGCCAATATCCAGCAACTTCACACAACCATTGAAGAGGAGTGGACCAACATTCCACAGGCCACAATCAACCTGATCAACTCTATGCGAAGGAGATGTGTTGCACTGCGTGAGGCAAATGGTGGTCACACCAGATACTGACTGGTTTTCAGACCCCTAGTCAATTGTGTTCATAGAGGTTTCCATGGGCCAATATGAATAAATCTAGATTTAAATAAAAAATACACGATATTGTCTGACCTGACATTTTATTCTTATACAAAACAAGATGTGACATGAGTGTGATACATAGGCTACATACATAAACTACCAGTAAAACTTTTTTGAACAGCAAGAAAGATCCAATAGAAAGATCCAAAAATCAGCATTTATCTGAAATAAAAAGCTTTTGTAACATTATAGGCTACATATACCATTCAAAAGCTTGTCAGTGTATATATATATAAATAAATAAATATTATTTTTTGGGAGGTGGGGGAAGGGGTGATATGAATTAATATTTTTATTTAGCAAGAATGCTTTAAATTGATCAAAAGTGACGATAAAGACATTTATAATGTTACAAAAAAATATACATTTCAGATAAATGCTGTTCTTCTGAACTTTCTATTCTATTTCCAAGAAACCTGAAAAAATTCTACTCAGCTGTTTTCAACATTATAATAACAATAAATGTTTTTAGCAGCAAATCAGAATATTTGAATGATTTCTAAAGGATCATGTGACTGGAGTAATGATGCTAAAAATCCAGCTTTGATCTGAACATCGCAGGAATAAATTACATTTTAAAATATATTCAAATAGAAAACAGTTATTTTAAATATTAAAAATATTTCACAATATTACTATTTTTGCTGTATTTTGGATCAAATAAAGGCAGGCATGGTGAGCAGAAGAGAATTAAAAATTTTTTTAAATTCTTATTGTTCAAAGCCTTTTGACTAGTATAGTGTATACAGTATAGAAGGTGCAACTTTTATTTTCTCTGTAGTAATGTTGTTGCCGTCATGAAACTACTTTGTTTGGTTTTCCAAAAGAGGACGATATCCGCACTGTTATGCCTGGAGCTGATCCGTGCTGGTCGCTGAGGAAATACATCAACTTTGTGCTGTGGATTGCTGGATCGGCTTTCACGGTGGACGAAGTGGAGTTCAGCCCGGGGTCATCACATGTGGTTGCCGCAAGTTCCTTAATCGAATCCACCGGCTGTGCCGTTCTCAAGCTAGACTCCGCTCACTCAAGCCCGCCATGTGTGACGTTGTGTTTCATTGTGAAAGCGAAACTACTTTGTTTGGCCTTCCAAAAGAGGACATGACTAGAAATCAGTGGTTAAGTTGTATTTACAACACTTTTCCAGAACATTTCGACCCAAATATTCAGATGTGTGTAACACATTTTATGGAGGACTGTTTCCTGATCTGCCAGCTGTTCTGGCTCACAGACTGTAAGTACGTTTTTTATATTTAAAGAATTTGCCACTGATGATTCAAATGCGAGTTTTGAGTAGTGTAGAGTAGCGCTTGTTTGTAATTTCTCCAATCACAAATGCAGACATGGTTTTATGTTTACGCGGCACGATGCAACGCAACATGTAAAAAGACAGTATAAGTCATCATAATCAGTAATTATGTCCCCACTGGATGCAACAAATGCCTTATTTGTAATGGGTTTTATTGGTTTTGTCTCGTTGTGTCGGGAGATGGCATCACAGTACACTCTCAGAAAAAAGGTACAAAAGCTGTTACTGGGGTGGTACTGTAACAAATTAGCTCAAAGTGAGATATACATAATTAATCATAAGGGGTTATTATTAACTACATTCATCTTCAGGAATTACTTGTAGCATTATATCATTAATAGTACAATAAAATTATTTGTTCGTCCGCAGGGCGGACAGTGTTAATCGTTTATTGACTCTAAGTAAAATTATTTCTCTGGCCACGAAAAATTATTTTACTACTAATACATTGCTCCCAGAGCATGTAACGAAACCGGAACGTTAAAGTGACCTCATCCTGTGAGCAGCAAACACAGACAACCAAGTGTGAATACATATGGGTGTTTATTAAACTACACTACAGGGGAACATGTAACATCTGACTAGACACAAACTTACACACATTAAACATAGATGCCAACGCAAGGAAGGCATGGATAGAGAGAGAGAGAGAGAGAGAGAGAGAGAGAGAGAGAGAGAGAGAGAGAGAGAGAGAGAGAGAGAGAGAGAGAGCGAGAGAGCGTGCAGCAGAGAGAGAGAGAGAGAGAGAGAGAGCGTACACTGCAGAGAGTGAGAGAACGAGCGAGTCATGGCAGTATTTACTCATAAACTAAATCACAACCTGTTAAGAACCATCAAAGAATCTCATCACCTTAATTAAAAGGGGTCAAAGCCTAGAAGCGCATCTAAATAGTTAACAAGCGGTTACTTGCATTGCTTCTGTAGTTGCTGATTAAAGTGTCCCAGTGCATGTATAATGCGTAGATTCCTGTTGAATCCTGTTTGGAGTGAAACCTTTGTCATTTCATCCATGGGTTGACTGCTCTGAAGTGAATCAACAAAGTTGCTGAAAACTGCCAGAAGATCGGACTCCCCCTGGAAGGGGAGTCGTGAGGTGTCCAAGGTGATGGGTGTCTCCAGGGAACCGCAAGTTAAGAGAAGAGTTAAGACAGAGACCTTTTGGGTGTGGAAGAGGTTTTATCTGGTTTCCCAGTAACACCCCTTTTGGTTGGATTGACCAATAACAAGGCATATAATTCCAGCGGGAAAGTGTTTCTTTGTCTCAATGACACCTGATTTGCATAATTTATTAATGGAGTGTTTAACTGGTTATCTGGGAACCCAAACTATGGTACAAATAGTATGATGCATTTTAGGCTCACATAGTAGAGATATTTAGCTAAGGCAAACCAAGAGGTTTAATTAGGTACCAAGAAAGATATGCAAGACAGATAGAAACATAAAGATACATTCTTATCCTTGAATATAGGCACTTAGAGGTCAACTAACATGACTAGAGAATCATAACTATGCTAATATGAGCTGGGAAACATACAAGCACACAGGAATATATTGTATACATTTGGAATGGCTTATATCCTGAGTTAAATGCAAGAAGGTTTGTGTGTGTGTGTGTGTGTGGGTGTGTGTGTGTGCGAGCGGCATGGAGAGGTCTTTTCCTCTGCATACTTTGGCCATTGAAGCAGATTAAGATCTCTTTGAAGCTTATGAGTCCGAGCTAGGAATGTAGAGGTGCTCCTGGTGATGCTCAAACAGGCCCCTAAAGGTGTCAATGGCACAGTTTGATGCAGACTCATTGGCTGTAAGCTGTGATTTACATGAGGTCAGTCAGTAGATTAAAAATCTTTCTGAATATAAGAATGAATGTGTTATCATGATCTAGTCCATACGTTACAGAATCCCCCCTTTTGGCTGACGAAGTCCCACGCAAACATCGTCAGACAAGGGTTGTCATGATGGTCGGACAGCAGGTGGATCATGATGATCGGATGGCAGATGGATCAGCAAGGCCGGATGGCAGGTGCATCCTGATGGTCAGATGTAGGTGGTTGCTAATTTTCCTCATCCTTTGGACCATCAGCTTGGGTGTTAACCTTGGTCAGGTTCAGCATTGTCTCAGCCTGGGTCCCGCTTTTCTGGTGGCTCCGTTTGAAGGTTCAAGGAAAGGCAGCTCACAATCTCTGCTTGAGTTTCTGTGACTTGTGTGTGAGGCTGGGCCTCAGCCAGGCAGAGTGTCTCTCTCTGTATGGGTTGTAACCCACAGATTCCTTCAGTGTTGTCTCGGAGGAAGGGCTTGCTAGGGAAGAGATAATGAATGTCTTTGGTCAGGGTACACATACGCAGATTTGGGGCCAGGTATAACTGTGGGTTACTGTCGTGGTAGGCTACCACAACTGGTGTGTGTATCCCGACGTGAGTGTTTCCTTGCCAAATTTAACATTGACAATGTCTTTGAGTCTGTAAATCAGGAGTTTTCTGATGCACTTCTTGTGAGTCAATGCGATTTGAAGGACGATCAGGATGGCTGTCACTTGTACTTTGCTGACTGGAAGTCCAGCTTGCCGTGTTGCTGTGGGAGAGGTTTGCTGTTAACCCACAAAACACCTGATCTGGGCACACCGTGCCTCAACATTGCATCCTTAAATGGCCATTGACCATGGGGCTTTGGAGTGTTGGTCCTCTGTATGGATGCATTGGCTGTTGAGGGCCATTAAAGTTTGGAGGCACATCTCTGTGATCACTTTCCAGGTTCCGTTGTGACTGGAGAATCGCTGGATGGTTCAGGAAGTGCAGATCAGGCTCTTTTTGTCATCTGAGTAGTTTGTGCTCTGGTGGGAGCAGTGTTCTGCTGAAGTGGGCACTCCCTTTAGTTCTGGTCATGTTGTTGGTGTAGACCGGCACTAAGGCAGTAGTTGGTGAATCCAGCTGTCACATGAAACTCCTTGGGATGAGGGTACATCAGGCATGGCAAAGAATGCAGATGCCATTTGAGTTTGATGTTAGGTGGTCTTGAGTCAGTCCACATAGTTAGCTTTAGCTATGCATCAATGTCTCTTGTGAAGAGCAGCTTTAGCAGTTAGCAGTTGTCTCTTCAGAAAAGGGGGTGTTGCTCAAAGTGGGGCTGGGTTCCCTCCATTCCCTTGAAGGTGTGTGGTTGAGGGTTTGGCCACGCTGTCTGTTGAGCTGAACAGCGACCCCTTTTTGTATATGCTGGGACTGCAGTCTTATATATTCACAAGAGTAAATGTCTGGTAAGGTCTTGGCAGAAGGTTCTCGCACTTGACAGGGCTTCTCAAAGGGGGTTGCGATGTCTGCAAGAAACAGGAAGTAGCAGGTTGAGCTTTGGTTATTTTACTTCAGGTTAAAATGCAGGTGTCCTTGACAGTCACCATGGTTGACAACAAGACCTCATAGGGAAGCTCATGCACTTGCTTGTGAAGGCAGGTCTGGTGTGAGGCTCAAGGCCATATTCTCATGGCTGGCTGTGAGATTTTCTCGTGACCTCGGTGACCTGACAGTCTGTCTGGGTGAACTGTTTGGCTGAAGTGGCAGGGGTTTTGCACTTCAGCCTTGAGTTTCGGCTGTCTCAAGTTCAGCAAAGGGTCAATGTGATCCAGCAGCTCTTTATCAATGAGAAGGTGGTATACATGTATGACTGCATGTTCAGTGCACACCTTTGGGGCCTTAAAAGTTCAGTTCTGTTTCTGAGCTTCAACGTGGGGTCTATCAAAGAGTTAGAGGTGACTTAAAAGTTGGGTTTACTTCAGTGTCACCGGAGCTCCAAGTCACGCCTTGTTTTCCAACATTCTGTTTCCTGGTTGCCCCTCTTTTCAAATGGGTTCCTCAGGATTCTTGATACCAGGTTTGTGTGGTGACCGGTATGCTGACAGGTGTTGGATCATCCTGGATGTGCAGCCATCAGCTGAAGTGGCTGGGTGATGCCATTACTTGGTGATGAAATGGCTGGCCCTGTGGTCAGTCGCTGGTTAGCAAGGATCTGAGTTGTGGGCTGGTCTGACCTTGAGACTGGGTTCTCGCGACCAGCTGAGATGTCAAGGGTGATCTTTGTAACCTGGCAGTGCTCTTTAGACGAGTTGGGTGGCTGGAAAGGTGACTTTGCTGCACTTGAACCCAACTCTATGAATGCTCCAAGTCCAGTTGTGTTGTGTACACGGGGTGTACAGTCTCATGGAGCTGATGGTCAGATGCAGTGGAGTTGGCCATGTGTGTATTTTGGCCTGTAGTGGGTGGTCAGCCGTCTGCTGATGTGCTGTCTGGGTGCCGTGACTGTCGGCTTTAGGAAGGATGTCTCTGTGGCAAGAGACTGTTGGCTGAGGTCTGGGGCATTTCTCTTAGTAGGAGGGCATTCTGGTAGGTTGTTTGTTTCTCATGCCGCTCATAGTTAAAAGGACTCTGCTGCTGGTCTGATCATGTTTGTCCTGCTGGTGAGGCCACTCTCATGATCAGTTCCTTTAATGTCCTCAGGATCTTTTCATGCTGGCCCATGTGCTCTCCAGAGTCAGTGCTGGTACTGGGCAGCGCTGTGTTCTCTGTAGGCCAACGTACTGCAGACTTCGGGTGGAGGGAAGGTTCTTGAGTTGAAACCTTCCTCCCTTGTTGCCTGTTCTGTCATCTGCCGTAGACTGGTTGTAGTAGACTCGTAGTTGTAGTTTTTGTAATCCGCTTTGACAGTTTCAGTCTGCTGGTACAGGATGTTGTGTGCCTCGAGGCTGGGGGTGATCCTGAGCAGATAGTCTGTCTTGTGCCGTCACATTGGCAAAGTTCAAGCATAAAAGTCCCCGTTTTGCAAGTAGGCAAGTGTTGTGGCCTTTTGCAGCATTTATGTCGACAGTTGTAATGTCTCTAGCCAGCTTGTTGGGGTATGTGTGTCTGGTGTGTGTGTCTGCAGTGATCCTTTGGAAGGGAGGATTTTCCACTTCCTCCTGTAGCTCCTTGTGGGCATTTTCCATTTCCTTTAACTGGATGATGCGGCTGTGGGCAAGAGCACCGAGGATCCTGGCTGTCCCTCTGTAGCTGTAGCCTTGGTTTGATCATGGTCTGTCTGCCAGTTCAGGTTGTCGTCCAGCCGTTTCGCTCAGGTGCCGCAGATCAGGAGTAGTCCTGGACCAGGGGTGGCGTCCGTTGCAGCGCTCAGTCAGAGGTTGCTGGCTGATCAGGTGGGTGGCAGGGCTGGGTGATCTGGACACAGGTGTAAGACAGGTGGAGAGGGAAAAGCACGGAAAGCCAATGCAAGTATGTACAGATTTAGTGAGCTAAAATGTTTGGCTATGTGTTGCATGGTTAACTAGTGTGATCAGTTAGTGACGCACACTAAACGCGTAGATATCGTGGCCAATAAGGCTGGAGTGGATGATTGGTCTGAGTGAGCACCTGAAAATTATGAGTAACGCTGTTGATGGGTGATAACCTAGGGGGTCATTTAATGACTTAGACTATTCGGTTTATCAACATTATTACCAAGTATTCTCTGATGGTTCAGACAGGTTCAATCACTATGAAGGTATCAACTAAACAAACTAGTTTAGTTTAAAATAAAACCAGGAAGAGACAGAGGGAGGGCTTTCCTTATTTAGTTTAGGAGATATGATTAAGCAGTTATTACTTGTTAAAGTAATGCAGCATGGTCATAAAACCTAGGGAGACTGTTAGCTGCGCTAGCAGGGACACATCAAACACCTCAAGGTAATAAACAGAAACAACAGGAAGTGTTTCTAGTCAGCTCAGGGATCTGGTGTAAGGAAGGTAATAGACAGGAAATTAGGCTACTAAAACCTGTACCAGTCATTAAGGGGACAACAGTTGCTAGAACTGCTCTAACCTATACCGAGAGGGAAGATGGTGATGGTCAAATAACTAAAATAAGGTAAAGTTAAAATTAAAATGTCCTAATAGCTTTAGGAGAATAAAAGAAATAATAAAAATAAACAAATTGATTTAATTAAATCTCAGATTAATCTGTACCTTCAAGCTAAAAATAAATGAATGAAATGAAATCATAGAGAGGTAGAATAAAAAAAAATATAATAAAAAAAAATAAAAATAAAAAATAAAACAAACAACACAAATAGAACCAACGTATGCGAGGAGGGGCAAACCTAACTGAGTCTATACAGAAGGTTATAGTATAAACAAGAAGTGAAACCAGGAGTGAGAGAGAGAGAGAGAGAGAGAGAGAGAGAGAGAGAGAGAGACAGAGACAGAGACAGAGAGAGAGAGAGGAGTGGTTCACACTTTAGACTCTCACGGTGTCAGTTAGTCGGATGCTAACAGCTAACAGTTAAGTTAGGCTTGGCTACACTTGTTTGTTTACACAAGGGTCTGTGACATGGGTGCTGTTATCAGATTGAACCAGAAGAGGCTGCTCTCAACTTCCGGGATCAGATGTTGTGAAGAGACCGATGCAAGCTTACAACACTTGCAAGTGGAGCAAAACTTGCACTGCTGTAAATCCGCATGGGAAACTCACGCGCCGTCAGTAATGACGTATCACATATAACAATTCACAAATCAGAACAGCACATTCACTTCACAGACAATGGCAAGTTACTAGTTAGCTAGACTAGAATTAAACCATTACTTTGCTATTCAATTGCATCACTTCAATGACTACAATGATATGCGATGGTTAAAGGAAAGCTTTAATTTAGGGAGATGAGGAACATCGCTCAAATCACTAATAAAAGCAAATATACTGCAGCGAGATTTCTTCGTCGCCCAGTTTTAGTATCACTGCCAGTGGGATTTCTTCGCCATGCAGTTCAATTCATGCAGCTAATCTGAGGTTTCTTCGTCAGACTTAAGACTTATGCATTTAAAACTGAATGTGGGGGTTTCTTCACCCAATATCAGATAAATTTAGTATAAAACTATTTATACATGCTGCCTCTGGGATTTATAGGACTTATGAGATTTTAAGACTCCCCGTTATAATCCAACACTGACCTGCAGTATTCTAAGATTAATTTTGCTCCGTGAACGGGCGAGAGGGCGCACATTAGTTAGCTACGCTAATGGTTAAACCCATGGGAGTAATAGTCTAGTTGTATGGCATCAATCTAGCCATACATAACTTAAGGCCTTAATTTTAATATACGCAAGGAACATTGCTTGCTAACTTCTTCACGCTAAAAGAGGGTTTCATCGCTCAATTTAGGGTGGTTAAAATTGCATTGAGACACACTATAAAAGATTTAGCCATTTTACAGGGTCAAATTTGATAAACTGCAGTTAACTTAAGTCATTAACAGAGGCTGGTTTCTCAGTGACGAACTCGGGTACTGTTAAGGCTTGGAACGTGGGCATGTATAGCCTACACATTCATTCACAAAAACACGCGTTTGGATAGTAGTCGTGTTTTGAATGAACATGCATAAGAAACACACCACGGTTACTGAGTCTGGTCACAGAACTAGGTTTAAAACGTTGCCCGCATTCTCCACCAATAATGTAACAAATTAGCTCAAAGTGAGATGTACATAATTAATCATAACGGGTTATTATTAACTACATTCATCTTCAGGAATTACTTGTAGCATTATATCATTAATAGTACAATAAAATTATTTGTTCGTCCGCAGGGCGGACAGTGTTAATCGTTTATTGACTCTGTAAAATTATTTCTCTGGCCACGAAAAATAATTTTACTACTAATACATTGCTCCCAGAGCATGTAACAAAACCGGAACGTTAAAGTGACACAACCAAGTGAGAATAAAAAAGGCAGACAACCAAACTACAATACAAATGAACATTTAACAAACCACAAAACAAACAAACACACACAATCTGACTAGACACAAACTTACACACATTAAACATAAATGCCAACGCAAGGAAGGCATGGATAGAGAGAGAGAGAGAGAGAGAGAGAGAGAGAGCGAGAGAGTGCGCAGCAGAGAGAGAGAGAGAGAGAGAGAGTGCACACTGCAGAGAGTGAGAGAACGAGCGAGCGCTCACGCGCAAGAGAGTGGAGAATCATGGCAGTATTTACTCATAAACTAAATCACAACCTGTTAAGAACCATCAAAGAATCACATCACCTTAATTAAAAGGGGTCAAAGCCTAGAAGCACATCTAAATAGTTAACAAGTGGTTACTTGCATTGGTTCTGTAGTTGCTGAGTAAAGTGTCCCGGTGCATGTATAATGCGTAGATTCCTGTTGAATCCTGTTTGGAGTGAAACCTTTGTCATTTCATCCATGGGTTGACTGCTCTGAAGTGAATCAACAAAGTTGCTGAAAACTGCCAGAAGATCGGACTCCACCCAGAAGGGGAGTCGCGAGGTGTCCAAGTTGATGGACAAGTTAAGCGATCCACGCAGGAGACAAACAAATTTAACATACAGTAGTCACACATGTAACAGTTATCCTAATTTAAGACACACGGTCTAAAATGCATAGCAAAGCACTCAGGTGTTTTAGAGAATAAACTTAACTAGCCTAGCACATATTAACTAATATGTAGTAGCACAATGTGTTTAACACAGTTACAATTTTTGAATCATACCTGACAGCAGGAAGACACACAGCAGTGAGAGTTCTGGTGCAGAGCTCCAGAGACTCTCACACACTGCATGGGGTTTTTTCTGACTACAGATTCCCAAAGTAGTGTTTTGTCACTTCCCTTATATACTCAGACCAGACAACAATAAAATAATATATAATATAATTGACTACTGTGAAATTGAGTCCAATTTACCAATCGCACAGATACCTTTAAAATGATACATGAAGTGGAAAAAACAACATATTCACAAGATATAACATGGCATATGGATATTCTTGCTTTTGGGGGAGAAGAGTGAGAGTCAGAGGCAGGGAGGGGAGAGGAGAGGGAGGAAGGGGGTTGTAAATAAGCAAGGAGATAGGTGTTGTTTGCTCTCTTTGAAGATCTCTTCTCCAAATCAATTTTATTGTTTTATTGGATGGCATCTGTCTTGTATGAGTTCCTGACGAGTGTGAGTTCCTGATGTTTTGGATCACAGCATGCCGATATACAGACATAACATGGCTACAAATGTTATATTGCATTTATACAACAGATTGTACAAGTGTGTAAATGCATGAGAAGCAACAACAGTATTTTTAAAAACCCTCTTTTGTGCAGAACTACTTCTGAAAACAGACACTTGTTAAACATCAATATTAGTGGCTTAGTTGGTCAGGTGCAAGCTTTTTGACGTGATCGACCCGAGTTCAAACCCGCCTTTTGCCGAACTTTTTTCTCCCTTTTCAAATCTTCATATCGCATCAAAAAGGCATTTAATTTCAATAAAAATTAAGGAAATAATCAAAAAGTTTAAAATAAAGTATCTGGTAGGGTTAAGGCAGGTGTAGGGAGGGCTTTATTGTCCCAAAGAATCAAGCTGCAAATGAATGTAGAAGATGTGGACAGCTGCATGTATTAAGACAATGTCCAGCATATGGGATAGAATGTCACAAATACCGAAGAAATAATCATTATGCAAAAATGTGTATGTCGAGTGGCCTGTTAAAAGCAAGAACTGTTGCAAGAGCATCAAGAACTGTTGACAGCATTGAGAATGATATTGACATTGACATGCTCCACATTGGCACAATCCTGCGTATAAAGTCAGATGGATTAGTGGGACAGGATGATAAAGCATGGTATGTGAATGGTCATTTGAATGGAGTGGATGTCAAGTTTAAACTCGACACAGTTGCTGAAGCAAATGCCATTGGAGATGTATGAAAAGATTCCTGCTGTATATCCGTTGAAATCTACAAAGACTGTGCTTGTGGCTTTTGAAGGAGATAGAATAAATCCAGAAGGTGCCCTGTCAGTTATGTGTGAAACTCCTAAAGCTAAATCTTCACTGCAGTTCTTTGTTTCCTCTAAATTCAGTTCTCCAACTTTGGGCCGGGAAGTCTGTGAAGCCTTACAACTGGTGAAGAGGATAGAGGCAATTGGAGTGAAGGGTCCAATGACAAAGGATAAGATGATTCAAGAATATGCATCTGTTTTTATGGGGTTTGGAGAGTTTCCTGGTGTTTACCACATTCATGTTGATCCAAATATAACTCCAATAGTGAATGGATGCAGGAAGATTCCTCTAGCTATAATGGTCTAACAAAAATCTACTTTGCATGAACTAGTGAGAGCTAAAGTCGTAACTCCAGTGCAAGATCCAACTTACTGGGTAGATAGCCTAGTGATTACAGAGAAAAAGAATGGAGCTTTACGAGTGCGTTTGGACCCAAGAGAGCTGAACAAAGCTATAAAGTGACAACATTTCTCCATCCCTACACCTGATGATGTGAGATGTAAGTTGGCTGGTAAGTCAATTTTTACAATCCTAGATGAAAACGATGGGTACTGGGAAGTAAAGTTAGATGAACCATCATTCATGCTGTGCATCTTTAGTACACCTGGGGGAAGGTATCATTTCTTGAGACTTCCATTTGGAATTAAATCAGCAAGTGAAGTCTTCCAACAAAAGAACAATAAAGATTTTTGGAGACATTGAGGGGGTGCATATCATAGCTGATGATTTGATTACTGTGGCATCATCAGAGCAAGAACATGATGAGATTTTACATCAAATGATTGAGAGAGCAAAAAATCCAATGTTAAGTTCAGTAAGGACAAGCTGCACAAGGTTCACACTGTCAAGTATATGGGACATCTTATCACCTCAGAAGGGGTAAAACCTGATGGAGACAAAGTTGAAGCAATTATTAAAATGCCACCACCAGAGAATAAGAAGGCACTTTAGAGATTTCTGGGAATGACCAGGTGTTTATCCCAGTATATCTAAAATGAAGCAACATTAACATCTGAAGCTGACTGGCAGTGGAGCCCTGAGCATGATAAGACTTTAGAAAATCTCAAGGTAGCCTTAACTCAAGCACCAGTCCTTCAGTATTATGACCAAGCCAAACCATTGGTTATCCAAGCTGATGCATCAGAGGATGGATTAGGAGCTGTGCTTATGCAAGATGGGCATCCCTTGTATTACAGTTTGCGGGCATTGACAGACACTGAGAAAAAATATGCACAAATTGAAAAAGAGATTGTATTGTGTTTGCTGTCAAGTGTTTTCATCAGTATGTGTATGGTAAAGGAGTAACAGTGCAGTCTGATCACAAGTCACTGGAGGCTATTTTTCGAAAACCATTGAATAAAGCACTAGTAGGTTATTGAGGATAACGAAAACCTGTTTCAGGAAAAAGTGTATTCACTAGAAGCCACTGATTCTCTAAGTTCAGAAATGTTGAAACAACTAAAAGAGTTGAGTCAAATGGATGAGGTCATGCAAGCCATAAAAGAGGCATATGTGTAAGTAGCTGGGGCAAGCAATACAGCAAGTTAAAGAAAGAATTGCACAAATTCTGGTCAGTGTGACATAACATAAGTATGCAGAATGATGTGCTAATGATGGGAGATAGGATCATCGTTCCAGAGAAATTGAAGTTTGCTGTGTTACACAAGCAAGAAAAGTTGTTTTTTGGCCTGGTATGGCAAAGGATATTGAGAGCATGGTAAGCAAATGTAGCACATGTCAAAAGTTCCAACTTCAAAATCAAAGAGAACCTTTTCAATCACATGACATCCTGATGTTCCGTGGTTAAATCTTGGAGCAGACATCTTTGAATAGCAAGGTCAGTCTTTCCTGCTGTTAGTTGACTATATGACTAAATATCCAGAAGTGTTCAATTTGAGAGATAAATCTGCTCATTCAGTCATACAAGTTATGAAAGCAACATTTGCAAGATATGGCATACCAAAAGAAATTGTGAGTGATTATGTACCATTTGCAAGTCAAGAAATGAGAAAATTGCTAATATGTGGGGAATTAAGCTTGTGTTTTCCAGTCCAGGATATCCACAATCAAATGGACTTGCTTAGCGAACAGTACAAACTGTGAAACGTGTGTTGAAAAGGGCCTTGTGCTCTGGAGAGGATATACATTTGGCTTTGTTGTCACTATGGAATACACCAGTTACAGGATTAAGTATATCTCCATCACAAATGTTGATGGGACCATTCTTCGCAGTACTATATCGTGTTCCACCAAGATGATGCAACAAAGATTTTTTGTGCAGTAGCACAGAATAAAACCACTCACACCACCACAAATTAAAAACTTACCCAGACACCCATAATGTTGGACTTGCAATCCAACTCTCCAAAGTTCGAGTCTCGGGCCGGCGGGAATTGTAGGTGGGGGGAGTGAATGTACAGCGCTCTCTCAAGGCACCGAACCCCCAACTGCTCCCCGGGCGCTGCAGCATAAAGGGCTGCCCACTGCTCTGGGTGTGTGTTCAGGGTGTGTGTGTGTTCACTGCTGTGTGTGTGTGTGCACTTTGGATGGGTTAAAAAAGCAGAGCACAAATTCCGAGTATGGGTCACCATACTTGGCTGTATGTCATGTCACTTTCACTTTTTTTTAAATTTTTTTTGGATCTAAAATTAAATCTTAAAAAAATCTTAAATCTAAATCTTATATCTAAAAATCTGCCAAGACTCGGAATTGGGTGACACTGTACATATGAGAACGCAAGGAGGATGGAGACCAGCAACCGTACTCTATAAGAGAGAGGAGCCGTGTTCTTACAGTGTGCAGTCACCAAGTGGTCAGATCTTCAGAAGAAATAGACGTCATTTGAGAAGGATTCACCCAGAGGTATTCAGAGCTGTAGCTGCTGAATCAAATCCATGTAGTAATGGTGTTCTATTTGTTGCAGAGGGAACAGAACACTCTGATCCATTGACTACAAATGTCATGACAAAAACATAAGTATCTAATGAAATGCTGGAACCAAGTTTCTTTGCTAAGTGTCACTGATGAATCAATAGTTCACACAAGAAGTGAGAGAAATGTCAGACCTCCAGTAAGATTTAGAGACTATACTACATAGAGACTGACATTAACTAATGAGATATATTTTTTCTAAACTGCCAGTAATTTAATATTTTTAACTTGTTTGATATTCATTGTCATTCATTAATTTATTGTCATTTTGAAAAAGGATTGTTGTTGTGGTTGTTGATGTTGTTTTTTTATTATTGTATTTGATAATATTTGTGGTGGTATATTTTGATTCATATTGGTGATTATTTTGATTAATGGTTGTAATATGGTGATGTGAATAACGGTCCTATATTGTTAAGAAAGGAGGATGTAATATGATGTTATAATGTTTCATGTGGTGACTTGTGTATGACAGTTGCAGTGCCCACTACGGACCAGACGGCGTTGACTACTGCAAGGGTGTTGTGGAAACATTTTATACAGTCATTTGGGGGGTTTGATCAGTTGCTCTCTGACCAGGGCCCAAATTTTGAATCAAGGGTCATTAAAGAGGACATTGTATAATAACAGTAAGTCTCATATGACTCCCTATCACCCATCAGGAAATGGACAATGTGAACAATTTAATCGGACACTGTTGAGTTTGCTGGGCACTTTAAAGGATGATCAGAAAGAGAATTGGGACCAGTATGTGGCAGAATTGGTACAGGCCTACAGTAACACCCCTCAACCTTCTACAGGCTATACCCCGTATTTTTTAATGTTTGGCCGTCATGCAAAATTGCCCATTGACGTAATGCTGGGCCAGGGAGATGGATTTTTGGGGACAGTTGACAGCTGGGTGCTTCACCATCATAAAAGATTAGTGGCTGCCTATAATCAAGCCCAAAAACAAGTTCAGAAGGCTCAATTTCATCAAAAGAAGGGTTATGATCGTAAAGTTAAGGGGGAACCTTTGTTGACGGGGCAGAGAGTCATGGTCCTAAATAAGAGGGCCAGGGGACGGGGTAAATTGGATGATAAATGGGAATGGAATGTGTATGTTGTCATGTCACAACTAATCTCGATATACCCATTTATGTTGTTAATAAGGAAGGGGTTGATGGTGAGAAGAGGGTGTTGCATCGCAGTTTGTTAAGCCCATGTAAATTTGATATAGCCTTGCCCTTAGAAGGGAAATGTTTTGAGGTTTCACCTTCTGATTCTAACATCAATTCTGTGGATTTTAATTGCTGTATGTATCCTTGGGTGAGGGCTGTCTTACAGGGCCACCGGCACCCATACAGAGGGATGGAGGAGCGACCTCTCATATGGACATTATTGAAGAGACATTACAGACTGCATCAAGGGAAGGTCCCGCTAGCCCACCTGTTTCACAGACTGAGTATTTGAGGCGGTCTACACAGGCCACAAAGGGCCTGTTGCTTCTACGAGTGGTAAGGTCACTTAAAATCTGCTCTTCCAAATTTAGAATTAAATAAATAAATTAAAAAGGGGGGTTTTGTTTCCAGAAGAAAAACTGCATACACATATTTGCTATAATGTTAGGAAGGCCTTGATAGGTGACCTAAATTAAGACTAAATGGTGTAGGCAGAAATGTATTGCATGTAAGGGTCTGTGTTTATTGAAGACTGGTCTTAAGAAGGACAGCAATAAACGGGAAACAGATGTAGAATCGCGAGGAAAAGTCCCATGGCTACCGCTTTGAGAGAGAACAAGGTGAAAGGTTACTTACTCAAAGGTCTGAAAGGGTGGGCCCTGCAGGTCACTCTAGGGAAGAGTGTTATGTTTTATTGTGTGTGTGAAACTGTGTCCGGACGAATGTCTGTGTGAGTGAATGTTTGAACAAATAAATTCCGTATTGAGTGGGTAAAAGTTGCGCACCGTTCCTGGACCATCACTTAAATGTGATCTGGCAGAATTGGACGCAACTACCGCACTCGAGAGGGATGATTGAATGATGAGCCCTATTAAATTAAGGGACAAAAGTATGAGAGAATGAGCCCTATAGGATGAATGGACAAAGGATGAAATGGTTTAGAAGGAGTGAATGTGTTTAGGAAAATAGAATCAATAAAATTTGAATCAAGATTTTTTAATAGGCTTTTGCATTTTGGATGTCTGTGTGAAAGAGGAGAAATTTTTGTGAGACCAGAGCAGTAGAAGTAAGAGCAAGGCATTAAGTTAAATAAGTATATTAAAAAAATAATATAAGTGCAGACAAAACAATAAAGAGAAGTAAAGATAAATAAAGAATTATCTTTAGATATTTTATACATACTGAGTGATAGTAAACTAGAGTTGAGATTATCAATTTATACAAAATGTGTAACTGCATCAGACAGAATTAATAACTAAATATAAAGAGGCATGAATAAAGACTAAGGAATAAAGAAAAAAAATGGAAAAACTGCTTAAAAATAGATAAGATAAGTTGATAGATTAATAAATATATAGATAAATATAGAGAATTAAATAAAAAAATATATATACAGAATTAAAAAGTATATATTGGATTGTAATATTATAAGAAAAGATATGAAAGCCACTCAGATATGGCAGGAAATAATAGAATTAAAATATCCACTGTGTAAAGAGCTAATAAACAAGATCTCAAACAAATGGCAGAAGAGAACAAAAATATGACAAAATGGCAAAAGGAAGGGACATTCGATGTAGCATTGTGTGAGGAGATGGAAACTCTGGTAAAATAAAAAAAAACTACAAAACTGAAAGCATCAGTAAGAAAAGAGAAAAAAGAGAAGCAAAGAGGGAAAAAGAGAAAAATAAGTAATAGCCATATTTAAGAAGGAATGTGAGAATGTTGAAAAGTTTAAAAAAGGCCAGGAAAATACAAAACAGGCAGACAAAGAGATAGAGAAGCAGGGAAAGGTATTTTCTGAGTCTCCCCCTATTTCCCTAAGAGGGAGAGTTCCCAATTCTCAAGGGAACAGTGGAAGTAATAGAGAACTGGAGATGGAGGGGCATATAGAGATGGATGGTAGAGAGGAACCAGCTGTGAAAACACAGAAGCAAGATAGAAAGAAAAGTGAAGAAAATTTGCAGATTGATTTGTTACAGACAGGCACGTACAGCATTAGAAAAAATGAAAGCAAACCAGGAAGATAAACCCAGGTTTGAGGAAGGATTAGAAAAAAATAAGGAGAAAAGGTAATAAATATAAAAATGAAAGAATTAGGAAAAATATGCAAGAGGTAAATAAATTAGAAAGAGGGATAAGTAAGTTGTTTGACAGTAATGAGGATATACATAAAGCAGATGAGTTATCTGATAACAGAAAATGGGAAAAGGTCAGAGAAAAGGGGACACTCAGACCACTGGCTGCACAACTCCCAATTTTAATCAAGGGTGAGCAGGGACAGTATGTCCCCTGGGCTTCGCAGGACCTTGAGGGGCGTTTCAGTCGCCTTCCAGATATTCATGAGGCGGCTGGAAAGTGGATCAGGGTGTTTGAGAAACAAACTATGGACAAACTTTTGGTCTTAAGAAGGACAGCAATAAACGGAAAAACAGATGTAGAATCACGAGGAAAAGGAGTCCCATGGCTACCGCTTTGAGAGAGAACAAGGTGAAAGGTTACTTACTCAAAGGTCTGAAAGGGTGGGCCCCTGCAGGTCCACTCTAGGGAAGAGTGTTATGTTTTATTGTGTGTGTGAAACTGTGTCCCGGGACGAATGGTCTGTGTGAGTGAATTTTTGAACAAATAAATTCCGTATTGAGTGGGTAAAAGTTGCGCTCACGTTCCTGGACCATCACTTAAATGTGATCTGGCAGAATTGGGACGCAACTACCGCACTCGAGAGGGATGATTGAATGATGAGCCCTATTAAATTAAGGGACCAAAGTAATGATGAGAGAGATGAGCCCTATAGGATGAAGGGACAAAGGATGAAATGGTTTAGAAGGAGTGAATGTGTGTGTCTAGGAAAATAGAATCAATAAAATTTTGAATCAAGATTTTTTAATAGGCTTTTGCATTTGGATGTCTGTGTGAAAGAGGATAAATTTTTTGTGAGACCAGAGCAGTAGAAGTAAGAGCAAGGCATTAAGTTAAAATAAGTATATTAAAAAATAATATAAGTGCAGACAAAACAATTAAAGAAGAAGTAAAGATAAATAAAAGGAATTATCTTTAGCAATTTTTAATACATACTGAAGTGATAGTAAAAACTAGAGTTGAGATTATCAATTTATACAAAATGTGTAACTGCATCAGACAGAATTAATAACTAAATATAAAGAGGCATGAATAAAGGACTAAGGAAATAAATGTTGAGAAAAAAAATGGAAAAAAACTGCTTAAAAATAGATAAGATAAGTTGATAGATTAATAAATATATAGATAAATATAGAGAATTAAATAAAAAAATATATATACAGAATTAAAAAGTATTATATTGGATTGTAATATTATAAGAAAGATATGAAAGCCACTCAGATATGGCAGGAATAATAGAATTAAAATATCCACTGTGTAAAGAGCTAATAAACCAAGATCTCAAACAAATGGGGCAGAAGAGAACAAAAAGGAAGAGACAATGACAAAATGGCCAAAAGGAAGGGACATTCGATTGTAGCATTGTGTGAGGAGATGGAAACTCTGGTAAAATAAAAAACTACAAAACCTGAAAGCATCAGTAAGAAAAGAGAAAAAACGAGAAGCAAAGAGGGAAAAAGAGAAAAAAAAAAAGAAAAATAAAGTAATAGCCATATTTAAGAAGGAATGTGAGAATGTTGAAAAGTTTAAAAAAACGGCCAGGAAAATACAAAACAGGCAGACAAAGAGATAGAGAAGCAGGGAAAGGTATTTTTCTGAGTCTCCCCCTATTTCCCTAAGAGGGAGAGTTGCCCAATTCTCAAGGGAACAGTGGAAGTAATATAGAGAACTGGAGATGGAGGGGCATATAGAGATGGATGGTAGAGAGGAACCAGCTGTGAAAACACAGAGGCAAGATAGAAAGAAAAGGGAAGAAAATTTGCAGATTGATTGTAACAGACAGGAACGTACAGCGTTAGAAAAAATGAAAGCAAACCAGGAAGATAAAACCAGGTTTTGAGGAAGGATTAGAAAAAATAGGAGAAAAAGGTAATAAATATAAAAATGAAAGAATTCGGAAAAATATGCAAGAGGTAAATAAATTAGAAAGAGGGATAGATGTAAGTTGTTTGACAGTAATGAGGATATACATAAAGCAGATGAGTTATCTGATAACAGAAAATGGGAAAAAGGGAGAATAGAGAAAAGGGGACACTCAGACCACTGGCTGCACAATCTCCCAATTTTAATCAAGGGTGAGCAGGGACAGTAGTATGTCCCCTGGGCTTCGCAGGACCTTGAGGGGCGTTTCAGTCGCCTTCCAGATATTCATGAGGGGGCTGGAAAGTGGATCAGGGTGTTTGAGAAACAAACTATGGACAAACTTTTGGCTGTGAGAGACATTAAAGCTTTGCTGGCTAAAACTGTAGGAGGGGCAAAGTTGAATGAAATTCTTCAAACAACTACTCTAAACAGAGCAGTGAACTCTCGTAATATGGATGGGATTGTTTTTGATGCATTCGGACCAGCAGTGTGGCAGGCACTGCATACGGAGTACCCGATCAGACTGAATCCTAAATCATTGAAGAGACAAGAGCTGGTAAACACAGAAAATCCAACCACATATGTTCAGAAACAGCTGACAAGGTGGAAACAAGAATCTGAAGGGGATCCAGAAAGAGACTCAGTAATGGCAACATTGTTAAGCCCACTTACAGCAATCCCTCCAAACGCACGCCCGATTCCTGTGCCCATAATTAATGTTTATACTCAACAGCCAGGACAATGGGAGAGAGAAAGAAACCCATACAGTGAGGTCAGAGAGGAAGAGACTTCTTTATACTGGTCCCTCCAGGTGTGTGCTGGGCAGATGGAACAGCCCGGACAATAAGAAAAAATGACTATCCCACCCTATCTACCCTTAAAAGTACCCTCATTGTGGAAGGGAGAGAGCTGGCGACAGCCTAACCAAGGTCCAGTACAGGGCCCAGTAAACCCTTGGGGAGGTTTTTTCTAATTCAGGCTATTAGGGGTGCCCAGAGAATCCTACAGGGGAGAGTCAGCTTCCAATTTGAACAACTAAAGCTGATCAAGAGCCTATTATGCAAATTAAAATAGAAGGAAAAACACACCCATGATTTTAAACACAGGTGTTTTTATACCCGTTTAAATTTAAAATATGTCTGTCTCGACCATCCTCTGTCCTGGAAAAAGGGAAAAAATTTGCAAAGACAATAGGATTCTCAGGGGAAAAAAATGCAATTACAAATTCCCAATAACAGCTCCAGTGTGTCTACAAACAAAAGATCAAAGTATAACAATGCCCATTCTGGTATCAAATCAGACTCCTATCAATTTGTTAGGAAGAGATGCATTATATAAATTAGGGCTACAAATTAGGTGTTCTACAGAAGGAATATATATTGCTGCAATAGAAACAGAAACACAAATGGTAATTGTGTTAGGACAGATAGAACAAGATGTGAGAGAGACAGTCAATAAGTGGGGAAAGTTTATTGAAGCACAGATTCCTGAAGCACAGCTACTAAAATCAGAATTTCAATGCACAATGATAAATGATTAACAGAGAGATGAGAAAATAGAACCAAAAATGGCAGAAAGAAACAGGACCAAAAGGCGACAGCAAATTGTGTCTCCAAGTACATCATAACAGGGTAAAATGTACGGAGCAGCTATAAATACCAGATGGTGAATTTGGTAAAATTAATATTTTTAATAACTAATTCTGTCCGACATATTGCAGAATATCTAGGAAAAAATTGGGAAACACAAAATGTAGGACGAATGATGAAAAAGACTTATAAATAATAAATGAAATAATAGAACATTTGCCAGCTGAAGTTCCAAACCCACACACATCACTGATGAATGTCCCTACTGATGCCCAAATATTTACCGTAAGTGATCTTTATTCAGTTTACTACAGTGTGCCGCTTGCAGAAAAGAGTAGGTATTTGTTTACATATACAGGTAAACAGTGTCATTAAGGGAAACATTACAGTGGATTTTGAAGATAAAAAAAGCTTTAGGGTGTCAGGTAGCCATATTAGCGCCAGTAGTACATATTGAACCTCAACCTCAATTGCATTATATAATTCAAATTAAACAACAAGCAGGCCCCTATATGAACAATAAATGTGTAACAGAAGGGAAGCTAAAAAAGACTAACAAGAGATCTGGCGTACACATGAAGGAAACATTGTTGCACCTACTTAACTGATGAATATTCTTGTTGCAGATGCGCATGGTTTTGACCATTGCGCAAGGGGGGAAGTGATAAGGAAAATTATAAGGAAAATTAAACAAATGAAACAGAACGAAGTGATAAGAAAAATTAAACAGAACTATCAAGGCCAAAGTAAACAAAATATGTGAAAGTACTAAATTTAATTGGATTAATGCTTTACCTCTTGCACTAATGAGCTATCGCATGCAAACCAACAGGAACATGCACTTAACACCGCATGAAATGTTTATGGGTCGACCCATGCATGTGCCATATTGTAAAGGTCCCTACAAAGGACTGCCTCTAGAGCAATTATAAATGAAACTTCGAAATAATATGAAGAAATTAACTGCTATGCATAGAGTTATCTATTTACAGGAAAAAAATAAAAGAGCCCAGAGAGAAATTGGAGAGTGCCTGTCCAGTTGTTCCAGGTGACCAAGTATATCTGAGGGTATTCCGGATAAAGTGGAATGAGCCCAGGAGAGATGGACTGTACAAAGTGGTGAGAGCTACTCCAACAACAGTCCAAGTGGAGGGAAGCACGACCTGGTATCATCTAAACCACTGTACTAGAGTTCCCACGGGAAAGGCAGAAAGAAAAGAAAACAGATAATCAGACGAACTGGAGAGGACAGAGAATGAGTCTGACAACATGTCTGAAGACCATCCTATGCCTAATGCATCTAATAATGCAAACCCAAACTCAACCAATGAAAAGCAACCTGACTTCCCTTCAATTGACTTTTCAACCTTTGAACAAAAGTGATAATGATATCAACTCAACAGAACCACAGACAATCAAATACCTATATTAAGAACATTAATCATCAACGCTACTGCTAAGCAAATGGAAGTGATAAAAGTCCCAAATAATCAACAAATGATCACAGAAAGGAGCCTAAAGGAATATTATGAAGGATGGCTAAACAAACTAAACTTAAATGAACAAACTTTTGATGATAGTTCAAGTGACTCTAACGAGGCTGATGAAGAGGTCTAAAGATGAACCATACCCTGGGTGTAAGTGCTAGCCTAACTTCTGCCCAGGGTGGCCCTCTACGATGCATTAGGTATCTGGGCTGAAGATCAATTATTATAATCTTGTGATATTCAATGGGTTATGTTTTGTATGTATTTTTATGTCTTTTATACACAACTGTGACAACCACAGGCAAGTGCTGAACCAATTGCATGCTCATGCTTATAACATTGTTTACTATTAAAGAAAGGGTTTAGGGAGGCTGGATCTTTTACTTCCTCCTAGTCAAGTGTGGAGAGAGATGTTTGGTCCAGTTGCTTTCTCAGAGTGAAATTACATAATCTAGTCATTGGAGATAATACAGTGTGACTTATTTAGTCACTAAGTTGTGTTAACTAATAAGACTGAATTATGGAGTAGCACTCTGGATAAAAATAATCAAATGTGAGACTTACTAAGTCTCAAAGGGGGGAAATGTAGAAGATTTTTATTAATAAGATTTGTTATTAATCAAGTATAATCAAGGTGAATTTAGCCATATATGTCTAAAGTTATTATTCCATTATAATGCTATGGGTTAAGTATAGGAAGAAAGATGCCTACGTGGCTAGGATGTACCACCAGATGAGAAACATCTGGAAAAAGGGCCTTTCTCTTTATCAAAACAAGTAGGGGGCCCCTTCTCTCTAGGGAGGAATCAAATTGTAAGCATAAGGAAAATTATGGAATATTTGGAACGCCCTGTATGCTGTATATAAGGAGATACCACATAACATTCGGGAGATCTTCTCGCAGAGAACATCTCGGCTTCGTTTCTCTCTGAAATAAAGTCAATCTTCTGGAAACAAAACCCCAAGACTGAGTGTGATCCCTCAGATCCATGGCAGCAGACACGACACTACACCAGCAGACCATTATCTGCCTTTATTGTTTATTAAATTGTGTGTAGGCCTATATATGAAGTGTCTTATTCACCGGGGAGTCCTGGTTTAATGTGATTGACTAATTATTACCGATAGCCTGGCATTTGTATGTGTTTGTGATTGTGAGTGTGTGTATAGGGGATATTAGGGCAGGTTATTATCTTTCATGTGCCTTTTTTCATATATATTGTTTTATATTGACGACGGCTAAGTAGTTGGCCAGATGGGTTTTGGCACGTATTGAGTGGCCTTTTGGTGTGTACTGAAGTGTGTGATTTAACTGATGCACATATGAATTTGGATACTTTTGGTGTTTGCTGTGTAATGAAATTGTGTATAATTGGCGACACATGAACTAATTTTAAAGTGCTGAAACCCTCTGCTGAATACCTTTCTGCTCGTTGACTGCTTACTTATTCTAGGCTTATTCTAACTTTTGATTGGTCAAATACACCATTAATTATGTGACACCCATCTTAACCTGCTGCTTTGCCCTTTTGAGGTTTTAATATGATTTGTATTATTGTATGAGAATAAAAGCCATATTTTTATTTATTAAGGTGGTCTGCTTGAGTCTCCTTGGCTATTGATGCCCAAAATAAATTATCTTGTCCAGTCAGGAACCTGTTGGTTTTTCCCTTTACTCATTTGACTTTTATTGGAGTGTTACATTTAGGAGACGTTTGACTTACAGTGCATTCAGGCTACGCATTTTTTATTTTTTATTTTTAATCAGTATCTGTGTTCTCTGGGAATTGAACCCATGACCTTTTGCTTTACTAACACAATGCTCTACCACTGAACCACAGGAAATGAGGAGTGTTACAACACGACACACACCACAGAGCAGGTCACTTCTGATAATAGAAAACAAAGTCTCATCATTCAAATTCTGTTATTTTTATTAAGAATTTCAAACGATACAGTTTCAGAGCTCTTTAGTGGCGTGACGGTTCATGCGCACTCCAGTTTTGCCTCAGTTCAAGCGAAGCAGGAGTGTATTCTATAATTAGCATGAAATAACCTAAACAATGAACACCCGATCCATGTTGAAAGATACACTACAACTTACTGAATGTATAGTGTCTCATGTAATCACTCAGTGAGTGTTTCAACCGCGGAAAGACAGCAGCTTGAAAACACTGTCACATAACCTCAGAAAATTCATTCAGTGTCCACAAACTAGCAAGAAAAATAGAGGAGGAGAAGTTTACATTACATTTTATATATATATACTCTTAATTGCTATATATATATATATTATAAAAAATTGTCTAAAATATATATATATACTCTTAATTGCTCTTTTTTATTATAATTAATACAAATATATAATATAATATGCTTATATAATATAATATGTACAATATAAGTATAGATATAACATCATTATAAAAAATTGTCTAAAATGAATTTGTGTACAAATCAGTTGTTACTTTTAACCTTAACAATTGGGCTCCTTGTATAGTTTATTTTAGGAAAATTGAGAAATAATAAAGAAAATTACCACTCAAAAGCTTTTGAACAGTAAGATTTATAATGTTTGTTTTAAGAATTATCTTTTGCTCACCAAGCCTGCATTTATTTGATCCAAAATACAACAAAATGTAGTAATATTGTGAAATATTTTTACTATTTAAAATAACTGCATTTTATCTGAATAATAAAATCCAATTTATTCCTGTGATCAAAGCTGAATTTTCAGCATTATTACTCCAGTCTTCAGTGTCACATGATCCTTCAGAAATCATAATATGCTGATCTGCTTCTCAAGATCTTTTGTTCCAAAACAGTGGTTAATGAGATGAAGAAAGAGAAATACATTTCAGTAGACTAACATTTGATGTTCCGGTATGTATAGCTAATGTGGGGTAATGTGAAGTAATCAGCAATCGTAGGATTTATTCAAGCTTTTTTTATGCCAAGTTGGAGTTATTCACTGATTGTCTGTCGTGGTCTATGGGCCCCCTGAATTAGCCTTGGCCACCCCCTGGCCACCCTATCTATACAACTCTAGCTCTGCCACTGCATTGCATTAGTTTGTCTAGACATTTCACTAGTCATCTTCAGAAAGATCTTTCTTCATCTGCATATTGCATGACAACTGTGACCTGCTTAGAGTAACTTCTTTAAGGTTTCTCTTTAACCATCTCTGAACTTGGCACTATATGGGCAAGATCTCTATAACTGGTTCTGTAGGGTTGATTTCTGCTTTCCTGTCACAAACCTGTCTTCAGAAACAAAAGGACATTTTGAAAGACCTGATGGCACAGAAGAGCTGATTGTGATAAAGGGCTGGAGGCCAAATCTGTGTTCAGGGGTCTGCTAATTGTCATTTTGTGTGGTGAAGGAATGTACAGTTTTATACCATCATGCTGATAAATGTTTCTTTGACCTTCGGAAATCCTACAACCTGAACCACTGTAGGGAGAAACCACCCTTACAGTGCTCCCTTCCTGGCCTTACAACTCAAACACTCAACAACTAGTTATGTTTCTAAGGATTTATTTGATATTTTTTCTACAAATAATGTAAATAAGCTGTCTCTTAATAAGCAGTGAAATTATTCACCAACAGACAGTGGGAACTACAGCTTGATGGTTAAGGATACTTAAATCCTATGATTACTGAATAGAAATGGAAGTTATAACATGTAACCATGAGTTTTTATGTTAGTTACATATGAGCAAAAGGATGTTGTGCAAATGCAATCTAAGAGCGCTACAGTGGTTCAGCTTGCAGGATTGCAGAATGACTAAACGAACCTTGAAAAAAAAAGCTTGAGAAAACATTTACTTTAAGTGTAAACTCTATTCTTTATAACACAAATGATCTGAACTCCAACATTTGAATTTTACCATTTATTGGGTCTTGAATGTGAAGATCATCCACATACAGTGAATTCTGAGGCTCTTTGCTTCTCTGTATGTACTTGAGAAAACTGAAGTATATGCTATGATATATACACTAGGCAGCATCTTCTCACATTCTCATGAAGCTCTCATGGACAGATAAAAGATCTCACCCTCTCTCTCTCTTTCTCTTTCTTTCTTTCTCTCTCTCTCGCTCAGGTACAGTGTGTTTTCTCATACAAGTAAACGTATGTTGTATCATTTTCTTCATCTATTTTGTAACCAGTTCAAGTCTAACTATGACCAAATACTTTTGGTTTCACAACATGATGCTGATAAGGTTTGTTTAGACATTCTGCAATCCTGCAATCCTGTAGTAAAAGTGCTCTTAGCTCACATTTGCACAACATCCTTTCGTTCATTTGTAACTAATATAAAAACTCATGGATACGTTATAACTTCTATTTCTATTCAGTAATCATAGGATTTAAGTAGCCTTGACCATCAAGCTGTAGTTCCGCCACTGTCTGTTGGTGAATAATTTTACTGCTTATTAAGGCACAGATTATTTACATAATTTGCAGGGAAAAAAATCAAACCAATCCCTAGAAACATTACTGATTTTTGAGTGTTTGAGTTGTAAGGCCAGGAAGGGAGCACTGTAAGGGTGGTTTCTCCCTACAGTGGTTCAGGTTGTAGGATTGCCGAAGGTCATAGAAACATTGATCAGCATGATGGTATAAAACTGTACATTCCTTCACCACACAAAATGACAATTAGCAGACCCCTGAACACAGATTTGGCCTCCAGGCCTTTATCACAATCAGCCCTTCTGTGCCATCAGGTCTTCCAAAATGTCCTTTTGTTTCTGAAGATAGGTTTGGGACAGGAAAGCAGAAGTCAACCCTACAGCACCAGTTATAGAGATCTTGCCCATATAGGCCAAGGTCAGAGATGGTTAAAGAGAAACCTTAAAGAAGTTACTCTAAGCAGGTCACAGTTGTCATGCAATATGCAGATAAAGAAAGATCTTTCTGAAGATGACTAGTGAAATGTCTAGACAAACTAATGCAATGCAGTGGCAGAGCTAGAGTTGTATAGATGGGGTGGCCAGGGGGTGGCCAAGGCTAATTTATAGACCACGACAGATAATCAGTGAATAACTCCAACCTGGCATAAAAAAGCTTGAATAAATCCTACGATTGCTGATTACTTCACATTACCCCACATTAGCTATACATACCGGAACATCAAATGTTAGTCTACTGAAACTGATTTCTCTTTCTTCATCTCATTAACCACTGTTTTGGAACAAAAGATCTTGAGAAGCAGATCAGCATATTATGATTTCTGAAGGATCATGTGACACTGAAGACTGGAGTAATAATGCTGAAAATTCAGCTTTGATCACAGAAATAAATTAGATTTTATTATTCAGATTAAAAGCAGTTATTTTAAATAGTAAAAATATTTCACAATATTACTGCTTTTGATGTATTTTGGATCAAATAAATGCAGGCTAGTTTAGCAGAAGATAATTCTTAAAACAAACATTATAAATCTCACTGCTCAAAAGTTTTTGACTGGTAATGTTATTTATTATTTCTCAATTTTCCTAAACTAAACTATACAAGGAGCCCAATTGTTAAGGTTAAAAATAACAACTGATTTGTACAAAAGTTCATTTTAGACCATTTTTTATAATTAAGTTATATCTATACTTATATTGTATATATTATATTATACTATTATTACACTGAACAAAATTATAAATGCAACATTTTTGTTTTTGTCCCCATTTTTCATGAGCTGAACTCAAAGTTCTAAGACTTTTCTATGTACACAAAAGGCCTATTTCTCTCAAATATTATTCACAAATCTGTCTAAATCTGTGTTAGTGAGCTCTTCTCCTTTGCCGAGAGAATCCATCCACCTCACAGGTGTGGCATATCAAGATGCTGATTAAACAGCATGATTATTGCACAGGTGTGCCTTAGGCTGGCCACAATAAAAGGCCAGTCTAAAATGTGCAGTTTTACTGTATTGGGGAGTCCGGGTGGTCCGAAAACCAGTCAGTATCTGGTGTAACCACCATTTGCCTCACGTAGTGCAACACATCTCCTTCACATAGAGTTGGTCAGGTTGTTGATTGTGGCCTGTGGGATGTTGGTCCACTCCTCTTCAATGGCTGTGTGAAGTTGCTGGATATTGGCAAGAACTGGAATACGCTGTTGTATACGCCGATCCAGAGCATCCCAAATGTGCTGCAACATGAGGTGATGGTCGTGGATGAATGGCACAACAATGGGCCTCAGGATCTTGTCACGGTATCTCTGTGCATTCAAAATGCCATCAATAAAAAGCACCTGTGTTTGTTGTCCATAACATACACCTGCCCATACCATAACCCCACCGCCACCATGGGCCACTCGATCCACAACGCTGACGTCAGCACACCGCTCACCCACACGACACCATACACGCTGTCTGCCATCTGCCCTGTACAGTGAAACCCGGGATTTATCCGTGAAGAGAACACCCCTCCAAAGTGCCAGATACCATCGAATGTGAGTATTTGCCCACTCAAGGCAGTTACAACGACGAACTGCAGTCAGGTCAAGACCCCAATGAGGACGACGAGTTTGTAAATGAGCTTCCCTGAGACGGTTTCTGACAATTTGTGCAGAAACTCTTTGGTTATGCAAACCGATTGTTGCAGCAGCTGTCCGGGTGGCTGGTCTCAGACGATCTTGGAGGTGAAGATGCTGGATGTAGAGGTCCTGGGCTGGTGTGGTTACATGTGGTCTGCGGTTGTGAGGCCGGTTGGACATACTGCCAAATTCTCTGAAATGCCTTTGGAGACGGCTTACGGTAGAGAAATGAACATTCAATTCACAGGCAACAGCTCTGGTGGACATTCCTGCAGGCAGCATGCCAATTGCACAGACCCTCAAAACTTGCAACATCTGTGGCATTGTGCTGTGTGATAAAACTACACATTTTAGAGTGGCCTTTTATTGTGGCCAGCCTAAGGCACACCTGTGCAATAATCATGCTGTCTAATCAGCATCTTGATATGCACGGGCGGACTTATCCATTAGGCAAAGGTAGGTGACTGCCTTGGGCCCCCAAAAGCCAAGAGCCCCCTAAATTGCTTTTCATATACGAGATATGAAAAATGTGAAATACGGGAACAGTTGTTGTTTACGATGTTTATTACCATGACAACTGTCTGCGTGACCGAGTTCAACGTGCTTCTTGTGTATCCTGCTTGTAGCAAATGAAAATATTATGCATCTGAAGCTGACTGCTGCACGAGCGCAAGGTCTCTCTTTCCCAGCGCCCGCGCACACTTCTCTCTCTGCGTCTGCTCTGTTCAGCAAGCGGCTGAAAGGATCTGCGCTTTCAGTTAAAACACAGATGTGTTGCTTCTCTAATTTTACATGCAAGTATAGCCGAAATCACAGCATAGCTATTGTCTTTATCGTATTTGTAGCCTATTTGATTTTATCAGATGACAGCACGATTATAAATCTGGATTTTTGTGCAGATTAACATCTTGGAAGGGAGAGCTTGTTAGTCTTAATGGGTCGCGTTCCAGTCACTATTTCATATTAATCCAATGTCTGACAACAGAAACAGTCAAATATATCAATGAAAACAGTTTTGAGAATTTAGCTGCATCAAAATACAGTATGTGGCACAGAAATGTAAACGAATGTAATAATAAATAATAAATGTAAATTTTGCATGTTCAGAAGAAGTGAGCTACCCTGTCATGCGAAAATACAAACAGGTTTGTGTAAGTAAATTGCTAAGTGCAAAGAAAGAGAAGTAACAGGAACCTTGTTTTTCTATATATTTTTTTTTTATGTGTCTAAAGGCGGGCGTACACGGTGCGATTTTTGCTGTCGTACGAGTTCGCATGAGATTTTTTTCCATCGTGTGGAAATCGTGTATGCTCATATGGTCACGGCTCGTATCATGTGCGAGGAATTACGAGCCGAGCAGAGTGCCTTACGAGCACTTCCTGACCTCCCGATCATTTTTAAACATGTCTAAAAAGTTCATGAGCTATTGGTTTGAATTCGTGACGTGTGTGGTTGAACGAGCCGATTTGTTGATCTATCTGAAGTTGACCAATCACGAACTAGGAAAACCACAGAAGAAAGCCGAAGACGGCAGCGCCACAGCGAATGTGGACTATTGACCAAGAGGATAAACTCGCTGAACTCTGGCAGGAACAGCGAGCGCTGTATGATGTTTCTAGCAGCGTGTACCATGCTTCTGTGTGAAAGCAGACACGTCCCGGGATTGATTCCGGGATTGAACCCAGGTCGGGGACCTAGTAACATTGCCGGGTTCAGTCCCGGAACGAGCGCTGTGTGAACAAAAGCCAGAACTAATGCCGTGTCGTAGTGATGACGCTCGTTATTGCATGACTCTTTTAGCGTGTTTTGAAGGCAGATTACCAGTTGCAACGAAACAAATATGTGCAAACTGTAACGAAGCAGAGATCAGTTAGATCCTCACTCTCCGCGCTGAAGCTGAGATCGTTCGCCAATTTAAGTGAAAGTTAATGTGCCTAGCGTTTTCGACTCGTACATTACACAACACACCCTGATATCACGTGTCTTCACGGGACCTTTACGGGTTGTGTGTGAACGCACGCACATATTCCGGGTAATCACTGGCAGTGTGAAAGTGCAAAATCTAGCGACCCGGGTACAAATGCCGGGACACATTACCCGTGTATTTGATGGAATCGCAGTGTGAAAGGGGCTTATGACATCAAAATACCGCGAGAGCGATTCGAATGCATTGGATCCTTGTGCTCTCTTATCGCTCTCGCGGTACTTTGATGTCATACAGTGATCATTCTGTGCAGCGCTGCTTCAAGTTGAACGCGCCTATCAACTTCGTGCAAAAGCTTCGGAAATTGGCAGGTCGTAAAATCGTGTCATATACCACCTCATCCGTACGATTTTTAGATAAACTCACTCGTGACGTGTGCGTGGACATACGATCTTCCGACCATCCGAATTCACACCGTGTACGCCCGCCTTAATAGACATGAACAAGTTCTTTGATGACCTATGAAACATGTCTACTCTTCATGCTCTGTTAACTAGGTTTCACTAATAATTAACATATGTTCCATAAAGCATCCATATTTGTTCATGCCCATGTTGATTAAATTAAAAACTTGAAGACCCGGTTTCACAAACAGGGCTTAGCTTAAGCCAGGCCAAGCCTTAGTTAAATTAAGATATTTAAGCAACTTTTACAAAAATGCCTTAGAAAAAAATGCTACGTGTGCATCTTGACAAAGAACAATGTATTTTTAAGATTTGTCAGAGCAAGATATTTTGAGACAGCTCAAACATGCATTTTAGTCTGAGACTAGCTTAAGCCTTGTCTGTGAAACCATGGGGAAAAGTATTAATGTAAGGTACATTTAGAACAAATAAAAATGTGTGATTAAGTTGCGATTATTCACGAGTTAACTCATGACAATCATGCAATTAATCGCGATCATATATTTTAATTGATTGACAGCCCTAAGTTAAAATGACTAAAATAAAATGTAGCCTTATGCTAGTAACTCATCATTGGACTTTCCTCGTCAATATAGGCTATATATTTTTCACAATTTTCTCATTCTCACTAATTCAAGTTTTTATATGAATGAACCTCTGAAGGGAACAGATTGTCTTCAGAGAAGTTTCAGTCGCATTTTCATTTTACCCGATAAAGTATCATTTATGAGCTGATCTGATTTGTTTACAGCTATTACTGGGGAAACCACTATATTTCTGATGTTCCAAAAGCACCTCCTACTGGCAGAGAATGAATGTGCATTTTCAATAATCCAGTCTGCAGTTTTTGTTCAGACCAATGCGAAAATTCACCCACAAAAATCCGTTTTAAATAATATAATAATTTATACTTCTGAATCATCCCTTTTCTTAAAAAAAAAGGTTTAAAGGTTCAATTGTGAGGTTTATCATTTTATAATTTATTTTGTTCTTTTGTTAAAACTTGTATCTCAGTGGTAAATTAATTGCTATTTTGTGGTCTACAACATGAAACAATAAAAATGTCTGCTAAAGGAATAAATTTAAATGTAAAAGAATCCCATTTTAACGTACATAAAAAATGTAGAAAAATTAGACACAACATGGCACCATTGTGCAGCAGCAAGCATCATGACAAAAAAGGAACCTCACGGTTGATCTAGGTAAATGTGTGCAAATGTATAGGGCCCCATTCCTATATTTGCCTGGGGCCCCGAATTCACTAAATCGGCCCCTGGTGATATGCCACACTTGTGAGGTGGATGGATTATCTTGGCAAAGAAGAAGTGCTCACTAACACAGATTTAGACAGATTTGTGAACAGTATTTGAGAGAAATAGGCCTTTTGTGTACATAGAAAAAGTCTTAGATCTTTGATTTCAGCTCATGAAAAATGGGGGCAAAAACAAAAGTGTTGTGTTTATAATTTTGTTCAGTGTATATATATATATACACATGTAATGTTGCAAAATTCTCCTCTAGTGTAAAATTTTCTTGCTAGTTTGTGGACACTGAATGAATTTTCTGAGGTTATGTGACAGCGCTTTCAAGCTGCTGTCTTTCCGCGGTTGAAACACTCACTGAGTGAATACATGAGACACTATACATTCAGTAAGTTGTAGTGTATCTTTCAACATGGATCGGGTGTTCATTGTTTAGGTTATTTCATGCTAAATATAAAATACACTCCTGCTTCGCTTGAACTGAGGAAAAGCTGGAGTGCGCATGAACCGTCACGCCACTGAACAGAATTTTTATATATATATATATATATATATATATATATATATATATATATATATATACACTCATAAATGCTCTTTTTTATTATAATTAATACAAATATAATATAATATACTTATAATATAATATAAACAATATAAGTATAGATATTACATCATTATAAAACATGGTTCATAAAATGAACTTGTGTACAAATCAGTTGTTACTTTTAACCTTAACAATTGGGCTCCTTGTATAGTTTAGTTTAGGGAAACTGAGAAATAATAAAGAACATTACCACTCAAAAGCTTTTGAACAGTAAGATTTATAATGTTTGTTTTAAGAATTATCTTCTGCTCACCAAGCCTGCATTTATTTGATCCAAAATACAACAAAAGCAGTAATATTGTGAAACATTTTACTATTTAAAATAACTGCTTTTAATCTAAATAATAAAAACTAATTTATTCCTGTGATCAAAGCTGAATTTTCAGCATTATTACTCCAGTCTTCAGTGTCACATGATCCTTCAGAAATCATAATATGCTGATCTGCTTCTCAAGATCTTTTGTTCCAAAACAGTGGTTAATGAGATGAAGAAAGAGAAATACGTTTCAGTAGACTAACATTTGATGTTCCGGTATGTATAGCTAATGTGGGGTAATGTGAAGTAATCAGCAATCGTAGGATTTATTCAAGCTTTTTTTATGCCAAGTTGGAGTTATTCACTGATTGTCTGTCGTGGTCTCTAAATTAGCCTTGCATTAGTTTGTCTAGACATTTCACTAGTCATCTTCAGAAAGATCTTTCTTCATCTGCATATTGCATGATAACTGTGACCTGTTTAGAGTAACTTCTTTAAGGTTTCTCTTTAACCATCTTCAACGATTACTAGCAGCCCCACACACCCCTCACACCAGCTCTTCACCCTCCTGCCATCCGGAAGAAGGTACAGAAGCATTCGGGCCCTCACGGTCAGATTGCGGGACAGTTTCTTCCCTCGAGTCATCAGACTCCTCAACTCCATTTGAACTGACAACTACACTCACACATATACACCCCTACTATAATACCTGAATCACAAACACTTGAAACCCAACTTGTATACTTTGCACGTCCGCAAATTTGCATAAATCTACCTCCATATTGTGCCTTGTCTATTAATATTGTGACCTGTTCTATGTATAAAAATATGTATGGGACTACACATTATGTAGTCTGTACTTTGTTTTATGTTCAACTTTTTACTTTGACTTTCTTCTTCTTCTTCTTATTCTTTCAGTTTTAGTATTATGTTAGATTATATAAGATATATTAATTATGTATAGTCTTTTGCACAGTACAATTTGAGTTTTGTAGTTAATGTTATCTTGTGTAGCACCATGGAAAAAGCCTCTCTGACTCTGACTCTGACACTGATCTCTGACCTTGGCACTATATGGGCAAGATCTTTATAATTGGTGCTGTAGGGTTGACTTCTGCTTTCCTGTCCCAAACCTATCTTCAGAAACAAAAGGGCCTTTTGGAAGACCTGATGGCACAGAAGAGCTGATTGTGATAAAGGCCTGGAGGCCAAATCTGTGTTCAAGGGTCTGCTAATTGTCATTTTGTGTGGTGAAGGAATGTACAGTTTTATACCATCATGCTGATAAATGGTTCTTTGACCTTCGGAAATCCTACAACCTGAACCACTGTAGGGAGAAACCACCCTTACAGTGCTCCCTTCCTGGCCTTACAACTCAAACACTCAACAACTAGTTATGTTTCTAAGGATTTATAAATAAAAATAAGCTGTCTCTTAATAAGCAGTGAAATTATTCACCAACAGACAGTGGCGGAACTACAGCTTGATGGTTAAGGATACTTAAATCCTATGATTACTGAATAGAAATGGAAGTTATAACATGTAACCATGAGTTTTTATGTTAGTTACAAATGAATGAAAGGATGTTGTGCAAATGCAATCTAAGAGCGCTACAGTGGTTCAGCTTGCAGGATTGCAGAATGACTAAACGAACCTTGAAAAAAAGCTTGAGAAAACATTTACTTTAAGTATAAACTCTATTATTTATAACACAAATGATCTAAACTCCAACATTTGCCTTTTACCGTTTATTGGGTCTTGAATGTGAAGATCATCCACATACAGTGAATTCTGAGGCTCTTTGCTTCTCTGTATGTACTTGAGAAAACTGAAGTAGATTCTATGATATAGACACTAGGCAGCATCTTTTCACATTCTCATGAAGCTCTAAAACTATTTTCATGGACAAACAAAGATCTCACCCTCGTTATCGACCAAATACTTTTGGTTTCACGACATGATGCTGATAAGGTTTGTTTAGTCATTCTGCAATCCTGCAATCCTGTAGTAAAAGTGCTCTTAGCTCACATTTGCACAACATCCTTTCGTTCATTTGTAACTAACATAAAAACTCATGGTTACATGTTATAACTTCTATTTCTATTCAGTAATCAATTTAAGTAGCCTTGACCATCAAGCTGTAGTTCCGCCAATGTCTGTTGGTAAATAATTTCACTGCTTATTAAGGCACAACTTATTTACATAATTTGCAGAAAAAATATAAAACCAATCCTTAGAAACATTACTGATTTTTGAGTGTTTGAGTTGTAAGGCCAGGAAGGGAGCACTGTAAGGGTGGTTTCTCCCTACAGTGGTTCAGGTTGTAGGATTTCCGAAGGTCAAAGAAACATTTATCAGCATGATGGTATAAAACTGTACATTCCTTCACCACACAAAATGACAATTAGCAGACCCCTGAACACAGATTTGGCCTCCAGGCCTTTATCACAATCAGCTCTTCTGTGCCATCAGGTCTTCCAAAAGGCCCTTTTGTTTCTGAAGATAGGTTTGGGACAGGAAAGCAGAAGTCAACCCTACAGCAATTATAGAGATCTTGCCCATATAGTGCCAAAGTCAGAGAGGGTTAAAGAGAAACCTTAAAGAAGTTACTCTAAGCAGGTCACAGTTGTCATGCAATATGCAGATGAAGAAAGATCTTTCTGAAGATGACTAGTGAAATGTCTAGACAAACTAATGCAATGAAGTGGCAGAGCTAGAGTTGTATAGATGGGGTACTTCTTACTAGAACCAGGAAGTATGATATTAGGCTGGTCCTGTCAACACTGCACTGGCTCCCTATCAAACATCGTATGGATTTTAAAATCTTGCTTATTACTTATAAAGCCCTGAATGGTTTAGCACCTCAGTATTTGAACAAGCTCTTGGTACATTATAGTCCTCCACGTCCGCTGCGTTCTCAAAACTCTGGCAATTTGATAATACCTAGAATATCAAAGTCAACTGCGGGCAGCAGATCCTTCTCCTATTTAGTGCCCAAACTCTGGAATAACCTACCTAACATTGTTCGAGAGGCAGACACACTCTTGCAGTTTAAATCTATATTAAAGACCCATCTCTTTAACCTGGCTTACACATAACACACTAATACACTTCAAATATTCAAATCCGTTAAAGGATATTTAGGCTGCATTAATTAGGTAAACCGGAACCGGGAACACTTCCCATAACACACAATGTACTTGCTGCATCATTAGAAGAATGGCATCTACGCTAATATTAGTCTGTTTCTCTCTTATCCCGAGGTCACCGTAGCCACCAGATCCAGTCTGTATCCAAGTCAGAGGGTCAATGCAGTCACCCGGATCCAGTATGTATCCAGCCCAGATGGTGGATCAGCACCTAGAAAGGACCTCTACAGCCACTTCTTCTTTGCCGAGATAATCCATCCACCTCACAGGTGTGGCATACAGTGTTGGGTAAGTTACTTTCAAAAAGTAATTAATTACTATTTCTAATTACATCATCAATATTGTATTTAAATTACTTTACTAATTACTCTCTCTGAAAAGTAACTTAGTTACTCAATAAGTAACTTAATTATTCAAATCGCTAATTAGGCTACATCTTAAAAACCCTATAAACCTTAATATAAATTAAACTCTTTATTCTTTCAGTCTGAGTCAAACATAGAATAGTTTAGCCTTTTATCTTTAAAACAACTGTAATACTTAAACATTTTTATTTAAAGAATTTAACCACATTTGGTTAACAAATAGAAATAACATATCTGAATAACAAAAAAAGCTTAAGAAAAGTTAAACAATACATTTCAGTTTGGCAAGATGTTCAGGAAAACTCCAACTAGTAAAATCTGTACAGGTTTATGTAAAAATAACATGTTAACTAATGTAGGTAAGTATAAATTACATAAATTATCTTCTCTGCTGAATAAAGCCGTGTCAGATCGCGCTGTTCTTCTGAAGTAAATTCCTCATTGCTGGACTTCTTTTTTAAAAACGATGAAAATTAGACGAAATTTGATTTTTTTTTGTATCTAGATGAGGGTGTTTGCGTGCAGGTGACTGCATATAATGAGCTCAGATACGGGAAAGACTGCATATTGCTTTAGTTTCATACCAATTACATAATCAGAGAATATTTGTTTTTGATTTTCATTCGTTCAATTTAAAAGTAGACACTTCATGCTTTCAGATATGGGAAAGACTGTGCCTCGCTTTAGTTTCATACGGATTACATAATCAGATAATATTCGTTTTCGATTTGAATTCGTTCATTTAAAAGTAGACACAAGCTTTCTATAGACATATTTCTCATGTCTCTGTGCCAAATATTCGCTGAGTTAGTGACGTGTAGAAAGTTGCTCATGGAGACATAGATGGCAGAAATTGCACCGTTTGTTTTGTTTATTTTGTAAAAGCACAATGATTTGTTGTTATTGTCAGTGTACACAAATAAAAGTAGGCCCTTTTTAGATTCAATTGATTTTAGTCTTATCTGTACTAGCTGAGTATTTAAGGTTTCTCTGTGAATCAGGAAAAACTGAAAGTGAACGCACTGGCCTGCAGAGAGTTAAAGACGCTGTATTCAATTTTATCTTTAGACAGTACATTTAGATTTCAAATTCAATATTGCTTTTAGAACTGTTGAAATTATTTAATGTATGTAACGCAAATACTTTACAAGTAACTGTAATTAAATTACCTAAAAATGAGCAGTAATCCCTTACTTTAGTTTTCAGTGGATAAGTAATTTAAATACAGTACATAGTAGCGCGTTACACCCAACACTGGTGGCATATCAAGATGCTGATTAGACAGCATAAGACAGCTAAGGTGTGCCTTAGGCTGGCCACAATAAAAGGCCAGTCTAAAATATGCAGTTTTACTGTATTGGGGGGTTCGGGGGGCCCGAAAACTGGTCAGTATCTGCATAGGCGGAGTTTAGGGGGGGCTAGGGGGGGCATTGCCCCCCCAGACGAGAGCCAGTAATGATTTTGTCTGAGCTATGAATAAAATATAAAAATTAAATAATTAACATTTTCTCATTTTATTTGTATTATTTTATTATTTTAGTGGTTAGAATAAGTACATTTTGGGTTAAATGAATTATTTAAGTCCCATATCATCCCGAGTCGCGGATGGTTCTTAACTTGAGAGGACATGAGAGGACTCTCTTTTCGTTATTTTCCAGCTTTAGCAAGTTAACAAATATTCGTTGTTTTCTTTATAAACTCGCAAAAAAAAATGTGGTGGACTGAGTCATTTCTGGCTGAATTGGACAGGCGATTTGGAGCGCTGGCCTTGAGTGTGGCGCGTGATTCAGTATTTAGTTAAAGCACATACACAAGGCTTATTCACCCTTGGCTAGTGACAGCTGAAGTGGATCTTGTGAAATGTGCGATTGCATCGTCGATTACTCTTTAGAAACTTAAAGATGACTGTGCATACCATAAGCGCTCAGACTGACCTGAGATTTGCCCCGCAAACATTTCAGCAGTTATTATAGGCCCGTGTGTCCCGCATTTCTGTCGACTGAACCAGCCATGCCATTAATTATGAATTTATCAGTCTTTTGCATGCCAAAGTAAATTTCTGCATATACATATTACGCCAAATAGAAGCAGAAAACCGTGCTATATTTCATCATGAGATCGGATTAGCCCGCAACAATTAATTTGTTGGCTATTTTACAAATGGGAATACAAATAATTCATGACAATATTTAAAATTCAAGCTGCCCATAAAATTTATAGTGAAAAGTAATTTAAAAGCATCTGGAATGCAATAAAGTGTTTTTAAAGCTGTTTTTAAAGCATTTGCTGAATGGATAATAATTTTTTTTTTAAATAGGATAATAAATAATTCACATATCAGACAAAATTGTGTTGCAGCAAGTCCTTTAAATTTTAAGGTATTCAGAACAGAGCAACATAAAAATCAGAAGAAAATTTTTTTTTTTTATAATTTTCTATACAATTACAGGACAAAGTTTTACATATGCCATATGTATGTTTTTTTTTTTTATTGTACAGAATTATAAAATAAAATGCAAATTATAATCGGGCCTGTTTTAGGCGTTTTCCTTATTTTTAGATTTTAGACATCCATCAATTATGGTTATGAAAAAAATTACTCGCCATCTCATTGGATGTGCCTTTAGAGAGAAATGCACGGATTACACAATGAAAGAGTTTCTATTTTCAATTTGAATTATTTCATTTTAAAGAAGTAATTTAAAGCTTTCTTTATATATTTTTTTTTCTCATTTCTGTGAGGCAATTCACTGAGTTTAGGTTCATCATTGAACCTAAGAAAAAAAAAATCATTGTGAAGTACTCCTGTTCAAGACCGAGACGGCAGAAAGCGTTTGTTTTCTTTATTTTATAAAAGCACAACGTTTTGTTGATATTGTGAGTGCACACAAATAAAACTAGACCCTTTATAGTTTTAAAATGATGTATTACTCTTACCTTTATGAGCAAAAATGACTGCGTATTTTAAGTTGTTTCCACTGCTAGAAAAAAATACTATTGATCGTGCTGGCGCCTCCATGTCCTGCGGCTTTCACTCTCCACACAAACGACTGGATAAGCGTCTAACAGCACACATTTATCTAGGTTAAACATTTAAACTAACATTGTAATATGCTTGAACTGTTATAAATAGATTTATATATATAGATGTGATGATTTGAGAAGGCTAAATTGATTAAACATATAGGCTATGATCAATTCACTGTCTGCCGCTGGCCGCTTACATTTTAAGGAACAAAAAAAAATGCTCCAAACGTTTATCTAAATTAAATTTATAAAAACAACTAAACAAAATATATCTCACTTGTCCATTACATACAAAACTGAACTACTTTAATAGCTGAAAGAGTAGTATAATGGGGAAAAAAACTGGCTAAGGCCTATATTTGAGGACCCTGCAGGGCTCTAATCCACTTCATCCAATGCTGTTTTGTTCTCTGTTTTCATCTGTGAGCATGCTCTTGATATATGTATTTTACCATTTAGTTGAGTTTGAAACGTGTGGCACATTCGTTCTGCTCTCACTGATCATTTGGTCCTCCATAAAAAAATAAATAAAAAAAAAACTCTGTGCGTACCCTCGGGAAAAAAATGTTTTTTTTTTTTAAATTTATTTATTTATTTATTTATTATGTATTTTACTGTCGAATATATATTATATAAATATATGAAATATAGAACAAATTAAAAAAAAAAGTGTTCGTGGCTCGTCTGCCAGTGGGTGCCCCCCCAAGCATAAAAGTGAAACTCCGCCTATGAGTATCTGGTGTGACCACCATTTGCCTCACGCAGTGCAACACATCTCCTTCACATAGAGTTGATCAGGTTGATTGTGGTTTGTGGAATGTTGGTCCACTCCTCTTCAATGGCTGTGCGAAGTTGCTGGATATTGGCAGGAACTGGAACACACTGTCGTATACACAGATCCTGAGCATCCCAAACATGCTCAATGGGTGACATGTCCGGTGAGTATGCTGGCCATGCAAGAACTGGGATGTTTTCAGCTTCCGGGAATTGTGTACAGATCCTTGCAACATGGGGCCATGCATTATCATGCTGCAACATGAGGTGATGGTCATGGATGAATGGCACAACAATGGGCCTCAGGATCTCATCATGGTATCTCTGTGCGATCAAAATGGTATCAAAAAAATGCACCTGTGTTCATTGTCCATAACATACACATGCCCATATCATAACCCCACCGCCACCATGGGCCACTCGTTCCACAACGTTGACATCAGCAATCCGCTCAACCACACGATGCCATACACACTGTCTGCCATCTGCCCTGTACAGTGAAAACCGTGATTAATCTGTAACCGGGATTAACCGGGAGAACACCTCTCCAAAGTGCCACACGCCATCGAATGTGAGCATTTGCCCACTCAAGGCGGTTATGACGACTAACTGCAGTCAGGTCTAGACCCTGATGAGGACGACGAGCATGCAGATGAGCTTCCCTGAGACAGTTTCTGACAGTTTGTGCAGAAATTCTTTTGTTATGCAAACCGTTTGATGCAGCAGCTGTCCGGGTGGCTGGTCTCAGATGATCTTGGTGGTGAAGAATGCTGGATGTGGAAGTCCTGGGCTGGTGTGGTTAAACGTGGTCTGTAGTTGTGAGGGCCAATTGCATGCTACCTCAAAACTTGTGACATCTGTGGCATTGTGCTGTGTGATAAAACTGCACATTTTAGAATGGCCTTTTATTGTGACCAGCCTAAGGCACACCTGTGCAATAATCATGCTGACTAATCAGCATCTTGATATGCCACACCTTTGAGGTGGATTGATTATCTCGGCAAAGGAGAAGTGCTTACTAACACAGATTTAGACAGATTTGTGAACAGTATTTGAGAGAAATAGGCCTTTTGTGTACATAGAAAATGTCTTAGATCTTTGAATTCAGCTCATGAAAAATGGGGGCAAAAACAAAAGTGTTGCATTTATAATTTTGTTCAGTGTATTTGTTCTGTATATATATAAATGTAATGTTGCAAAATTCTCCTCTAGTGTAAATTTTTCTCGTAAGTTTATGGAAACTCAATGAATTTTCGAAGGTTATGTGATAGCACTGTCAAGCTACTGTCTTTCCGCAGTTGAAACACTCACTGAGTGAATACATGAGACACTATACATTCAGTAAGTTGTAGTGTATCTTTCAAAATGGATCGGGTGTTCATTGTCTAAGCTATTTCATGTTAATTATAGAATACACTCCTGCTTTGCTTGAACTGAGGCAAAGCTGGAGTGCGCATGAACCGTCACGCCACTAAAGAGCTCTGAAACTGTATCGTTTGAAATTCTTAATAAAACTAACAGAATTTGAATGATGAGACTTTGTTTTCGGTTATCAGAAGTGACCTGCTTTGTGGTGTCTGTCATGTCATGTTGTAACACTCCTCAGTTCCTGTGGCAGAGTAGTAGAGCATTGCGCTAGCAGCGCAAAAGGGCGTGGGTTTAATCCCCAGAGAACACACATACTGGGGAAAAAAAAAAATAAAGATGTATAATCTGAATGCACTGTAAGTCGCTTTGGATAAAAGTGTCTGCTAAATGCATAAATGTAGATGTAACACACCAATAAAAGTCAAGGGAGTAAAGGAAGAGACCAACAGGTTCCTGACTGGACGAGAATTTATTTGGGCATCAATAACCAAGGAGACTCAAGCATACAACCTTAATAAATACAAATATGGCTTTTATTTTTATACAATAATACAATTCATCTTAAAACCTCAAAAGGGCAAAGCAGCAGGTTAAGATGGGTGTCGCATATAGTTAGTGTATTTGACCAATCACAAGTTACCTAGAATAAGTAAGCAATCAACGAGCACAAAGGTATTCAGCAGAGGGTTTCAACACCTTAAAATTAGTTCATGTGTCGCCAATTATACACAATTTCATTACACAGCAAACACCAAAAGTATCCAAATTCATATGTGCATCAGTTAAATCACACACTTCAATACACACCAAAAGGCCACTCAATACGTGCAAAAACCCCTCTGGTCAACTACTTAGCCATCATCAATATAAAACAATTAGTGCAGTCAAATGATTAATCGTGATTAATCGCATCCAAAATAAAAGTTTTTGTTTACATACTATATGTATGTGTACTGTGTATATTTATTATGTATATATAAATACATACACATACAGTATATATTTTGAAAATATTTACATGTATATACATTTATATATTTATATTCTTATATTTTATATTATATATAAATATATTTAATATATAAACATAACATATTTTTCTTAAATGTATACATGCATGTGTTTGTAATTATATATACATAATAAATATACACAGCATACACGCATATATTATGTAAACAAAGACTTTTATTTTGGATGTGATTAATCGTTATTAATCATTTGACAGCACTAAAAACAATATGAAAAATGGCACATGAAAGATAATAACCTGCCCTAATATCCCCTATACACACACTCACAATCACAAACACATACAAACGCCAGGGGATCGGTAATAATTAGTCAATCACATTAAACCAGGACTCCCCTGCGAATAGGACACTATATATATATATATATATATATATATATATATGCCTACACACAATTTAATAAACAATAAAGGCAGATAATGGGCTGCCGGCCCTCTTACCCGCTACCGTACATGGGGTACAGCATTCGGGAAAACAACCGGCAGCCGCCGAACTTTAGTTAAGGAAACCCAAAACTACAAACTATCCTTCCCAATCGCTTCACACGTATCGTAGAGAAACATCCAACACACGTCCAAGCATGGTAGCCTCGGCAAGAAGCACAGCAGCACACATGCCAAATCCTCCCAAATAACAACAGACCTCATACCTTTATTGATTCCATTAGAAATGCAGCACATACAATAATACACATCCACTAATTAACCCAACCTCAGATACCACAGACGCAAGTACTGTCGCCCCTCCTCTTGCCTAAAGTGAAGGGCTTGCATCCATCACCCCTACTAAAAATGTGTCCACACATTCCCAAATACCTCACATCCTATAACGTAGAAGCAACAGGCCCTTTGTGGCCTGTGTAGACCACCTCAAATACTCAGTCTGTGAAACAGGTGGGCTAGCGGGACCTTCCCTTGATGCAGTCTGTAATGTCTCTTCAATAATGTCCATATGAGAGGTCGCTCCTCCATCCCTCTGTATGGGTGCCGATGGCCCTGTAAGACAGCCACCCACTCAAGGATACATACAGCAATTACAATTCACAGGATTGACGTTAGAATCAGAAGGTGAAACCTCAAGACATTTTTCCCTTCTAAGGGCAAGGCTATATGAAATTTACATGGTCTTAACATATTGCGATGCAACACCCTCTTCTCACCATCAACCCCTACCTTCTTTACAACATAAACGGGTATATCGAGATTAGGTTGTGACATGCCAACATACACATTCCATTCCCATTTATCATCCAATTTACCCCGTCCCCTGGCCCTCTTATTCAGGGACATGACTCTCTGCCCCGTCAACAAAGGCTCCCCCTTAACTTTACAATCAAAACCTTTCTTTTGATGAATTGAGCCTTTTGAACTTGTTTTCGAGCTTGATTAGCCACTAATCTTTTATGATGGTGATGCACCCAGCTGTCAACTGTCCCCAAAAATCCATCTCCCCGGCCCAGCATAACGTCAATGGGCAATTTTGCATGACGGCCAAACATTAAAAAATACGGGGTATAGCCTGTAGAAGGGTGAGGGGTGTTAATCCTCTTTCTGATCATCCTTTAAAGTGCCCAGCATACTCAACAGTGTCCAATTAAAAACTTTCACATTGTCCATTTCCTGATGGGTGATAGGGAGTCATATGAGACTGATATTATACAATGGATATTATACAATAGCTCTTTAATATCCCTTCATTCATAATTTGGGCCCTGGTCAGAGTGCAACTGATCAAACCCCCCAAATGACTGTATAAAATGTTTCCACAACACCCTTGCAGTAGTCAACGCCGTCTGGTCCGTAGTGGGCACTGCAACTGTCATACACAAGTCACCACATGAAACATTATAACATCATATTACATCCTCCTTTCTTAACAATATAGGACCGTTATTTACATCACCATATTACAACCATTAATCAAAATAATCACCAATATGAATCAAAATATACCATCACAAATATTGTCAAATTCAATAATAAAAACAACAACAACAACAACAACAACAATCCTTTCTCAAAATGACAATGAATGAGTGAATGACAATGAATATCAAACAAGTTAAAAATATTAAATTAATGGCAGTTTAGAAAATTAAATTCATCAGTGACACTAAGGTCACTTTTAGGATGAAATCTACGGAGAGTTTTAGAAATGAGACCCCTGGTCCCTCTGCAACGAAAAAATCACCATTACTACATGGATTTGATTCAGCAGCTACAGCTCTGAATACCTCTGGGTGAATCCTTCTCAAATGACTTCTTTATTTCTTCTGAAGATATGACCACTTGGTGACTGCACACTGTAAGAACACGGCTCCTCTCTCTCAGAGAGTACGGTTGCTGGTTTCCATCCTTCTTGCATTCTCATATGTACAGTGTCACCAACTCTGAGTCCTGGCAGACTTTTAGATTTGAAATCATAGTACCTGCACAAAAGATCTTTTGACGATCTGCACAAAAGATCTTGGTAGCAACATCTTGGTGGAACACGATATACAGTAGTACTGCAAAGAATTCATCCCAATAACATTTGTGATGGAGATATAGTTAATCCTGTAACTGGTGTATTCCATAGTGACAACAAAGCCAAATGTATATCCTCTCCAGAGCGCAAGGCTCTTTTCAGAACATGTTTCACAGTTTGTACTGTTCGTTCAGCAAGTCCATTTGATTGTGGATATCCTGGACTAGAAAACACAAGCTCAATTCCCCACATATTAGCAACTTTCTCATTTCTTGACATGCAAATGGTACATGATCAGAAGAGGTTCTCCTTGATTTTTGAAGTTGGAACTTTTGACGTGCTACATTTGCTTACCATGCACCATACCAGGCCTAAAAATAACTTGTCTTGATTGTGTAACACAGCAAACTTTAATTTCTCTGGAATGATGATCCTATCTCCCATCATTAGCACATCATTCTGCATACTGATGTTATGTCACATCTGAATATTTGGGTCGAACTGTTCTGGAACAGTGCTGTAAAAAAAACTTAACCACTGATTTCTAGTCATGTCCTCTTTTGGAAGGCCAAACAAAGTAGTTTCGCTTTCACAACGAAACACAGTGTCACTCACAGCGGGCTTGAGTGAGTGTGATGACCGCGGGCTGGACTCCGCTTTGTCCACCGTGAAAGCCGATCCGGCGATCCACAGCACAAAGTTGATGTATTTCCTCAGCGACCAGCACGGATCAGCTCTAGGCATGATAAAGTGAATATTGTCATCTTTTGGAAAACCAAACAAAGTTTTGCTTACACAATGAAACACACAATATGGTGCTGGCGGAAACAACAATACTACAGCGAGAATCAAAGTTGTGCCTTCTTTCTTTGCGTGAACATTTGGACAGTGTTATGCAAATCTGCCCACATCGTGACGTAGACATGTGGGAGCGTGTTAGAACGAGCCATTTTAGGGGGGCTTTGGTTGACTCTTAAATTTTATAAAGAATATCTCTTTGGATTTGAGACTTTAGTCTTTGCAACTTTACAGATCTTCTTTATGCACCAAGAGCTTGTAACACTCCAAAGAGAAAGGAAAAATTTAAACCGCATCATATGACCCCTTCAAAACAATAGTTCACCCGAAAATTCAGTTTTCATTTACTCATCCTCATGTTGTTTCCAACCTGTATGAACTTCTGTGGAAGACAAATAAAATTGTTTTGATGAATATCAGGTTGCTTGAATCCAATATAATGGAATTATGAAATGGAAAAATATATATATTTTTTTTAATTACACCACCAAAGAGTGTAAGCAAAAGCAACCATGTGGCTAAACAGTGAAACAAGGAAAATAGTTTTTGGTGAGCAAAAAAAATAAAACAATGGTAACACTTTATTTCGATAGTCCACTTTAGACATTCTACTAACAGTAAGTAACTTTGCAACTACATGTCAGCTAGCAGTTAGTAGAGTATTAGTAGACTGTCTGCTTAATATCTTCTAACACTTTCTTTGTCAACTTATTGTCAACTCATACTAACCCTAAACCTACCACTAACACTAACCCTAAACCTACTCTAACAGTCTACTCTGAGAGTTAGTAGACATGTAGTTACAAATTAATGAGAATTAGTTGACATGTAGTGGACATATAGTTACAAAGTTTCTTATAGTTTCTTATAGCGGGGAAGAGAGATTGATTATAAGGCATTTTAACAGGAGTCGATAAGTATGGTTTAGTATTTTTATTACAGTAGAATGTCTAAAGTGGACTATCGAAATAAAGTGTCAGATCTGGGCAAACACTATAATGCTGTCTGGGTACATGAAAAATATATACAATCCTGTTACTTATAATTGAAACTAATTGTTTTGTGTTTAATAAAAAAATGCTAAATTCAAATTAGCTTTAGCAACACAGTTGCTGAAAATATTGTCACAACTTCATTGTTTTCAGTACACTTAAATATGTAAAAAATGTTGATTAATTTGGGTTGGGACTACATCAATCATTTTGTTACATTAACTGAAACTGCATGGGTGGATTCTGCACTGCTACGACAACAACAATATAAAAAATATTGTGCTTTGCAAACATACATACAATTTATCAACTGTTTGGGGTACTTGCACAGACAGAGCCCAAAACAACCTACGAGAACAAAAGCTAAAGTATACAGTGAAACTGGTGTAGCGTCTGGACCTATCAGACACACCATTTGTCATTTGATTTAACAAATCAATTATTCATTAGATTAACAAATAATCACAGATTATTAAGAATCTTTAGTAATTTTGCATTAACACTCAATAGAGTTCCATATGCCAATGACCATGCTTTCAGACAAAGGGCCGTAAAACTCTTCATTAACTCCAACCTCCTGCTTGGAATTTCAGTCTTTCTCATTGGACAAGCCCATCCTGAGAGGTGTGAATCTTCTCAGACCTTAAAAGGCTCACGCAAGTTCCGCTCATTCCTCTGTACTTTCTTCTTCTGCTAAATCTTCTGTCTTCCAGATGAGGATGTGAGCTAGAATGCTTATAAGGACACCCTAAGTCCGTGCCAGGCTTTGCCCTTGACTTTCTATTCGTCAAAGATCCTAGGATCTCAGCTGATGTCTCTCTTAGCTCTTTTTCACTTTTCACTGGGAAGAAACTCCCAATCACCATCGAGTCAGAACATCTTTGGAATTCATCACTTTTCAAACCTGGAAGAAGGTGATCACGACTTCTACACCACCGAATCTCCAAACCATCAAGACTTTCATCCGAACTGCATCCTGACACTCATTACAGGTTAAGGCAATGCAAATATTGTACATTTAACTAAACGAAACAGAGGTTTAGTCTAAGCTATATAACCCAATACAAACTGCGCTTATTTCACTACACACATAAAAAACCTACTACATTCATAGCTTCATTCTCTGGTTTTCCTTATGGAATCATCCATTAAATCCTGTATGAGTGATTGTATGTATGTTTGTGTGTTTGTTAGACTAGTTTGTGTTAGTGTTTAGTTAATAAAACTCTTGTGCACAAATTACATGAGTTTCTGATTCTGCCTTGCAAATTAATGTCCCTTATGATTTTGATCCTCGCTACATGCTCTGATGTATTAATACTGTATGAAAGTATTTTCTGTGGCCAATTAGTGTTTGGATCTGCTGTTGGGAAAGCCCTTTTTGAGCTGCTGTGGTGGCTGTGCCTATTCTGAAGGAATGGCTAGAGAAATCATCGGCTGGGATACCGGAAAGGAGTAGAATGGACTTAACGTGTTTTTGGAACCAAAAACGGGAGACAGGGCAGTTAGAGTCATCTGTAAAAAGAGGGTCGGAAAGGGATTTGGATTGTGATTTCCTGAGCTAAAGGAAGGCTAGGAGGGCTTGGTATGGGAGTATGGGTGATTGTAGGTTGAAATTATAAATAAAGTGGCCTTTCATTGCCTGGTCTGTCTTACTTTGCTTTATAAGAAATGATATAGCTTCGTCATCCAGGACAGTTAGATCAGAAATGGTGGGGTGGATATTCGGTTTAAAGTTGGAAGTGGTAGTGAGCTCGGAGCATCTGAGAAACCCAAAGAAACCTAGGATAGACATAGCATCTACACTGTAAAAAAAAGTCTGTAGTTTTTACAAAATAATTTTGGCAGCTGTGGTTGCCAGAATACTTTTGTAAAAAATACAGAAAAACTGTAAACACAATTACGGCCAAAAACTGTAAATTTTACAGTACACTGTAAAAAAAAGTCTGTAGTTTTTACAAAATAATTTTGGCAGCTGTGGTTGCCAGAATACTTTTGTAAAAAATACAGAAAAACTGTAAACACAATTACGGCCAAAAACTGTAAATTTTACAGTATAAAACTGTTATTTACAAACAAGAAAATTTGAATGTAAACCAGTAAATTCAACAACGCACACTGCTATTAAAATCTGTTTTGTACCTTTAACATACTGACAACCACCATAATAATGCAGGTGGTAAAAGAGAAAGCCACATGAAGAATCGAAGTTCATCACAAGTAGCTTCGCCACAAGCAGAAGTTTATATTAATATATAGAAGGTGCACAAAGTCATTCATGCAAACACAAAACACCATCATGGTGACACACGATACTTAAACAATTCAATAAACTTTCATTAAACAGCAGAAGATGTAACATAAAGCCCAAATGTACAACTGATAACAAAAAACTATTAAAAAACATGATTATTTAAACAAAATACTTTCAAATGTGGAGCGTCACACAGGGAATTCTGGGAATATAAGTTTACAGTTTTTGACTGTAAATTATACATTGATTTGTTCTTTTTTTATTTCTAAAAACTGTAAAATTAACAGCATTTTACTGTAAAATTACATGAAATGTCTGAATAGATCTTTTACAGTTTTTCCCTGTATATAGTACAGGAACTTACTGTTAACCTATTAACACTTTTTTTTTGTAGCGTTTTTACGAAATTGTACAGTTAAAATGACACTTATTTTTACAGTGTACAATATGCTACAAACAAATAGCCTAAATTATAAAAACAATATTATTATAATTGTAGCCATATTTTTATATATATAGATGGGCAACCTCTCAGGTTCACAATTATTTTTATTTTTTTGTGGAAAAAAAATGTATTACCTCAATTTGCATCGTTTCATCAATCATGCTAAAATTAGTCTACAGCATAAACTTGTAAAGTGACATACATACTTTATTTGTATTTTTAAAAACAACAGACTAAAACTTTAGTTTTTACAATATTTGCATGTCAAATTAACAAAATTGTTTTGTTATGAGTATTACAGTATTTCTCTGTTTTTGATACCAATAATTTGTAATTTTAACAAATAATTTTGATTACAATCACATATTGTTATTGTAAATATAACAAAATTATTATGTTTAATAGTTTACAAAATTCCACTGTGAATTAAACAAAAAAAATATGTTTTGGGGTTTACAATACTTTTCTGTATGGATTTTACATAGTTTTTCTGTAAATTTCACGGTCATTTTTTACAGTGTAGCGTATGAGCGGTGTGGATGGAATGGTAACATCTGCGGAGTGTGGAAATGCATTTGGTCAAAATTTTTAAGGTTATGGGCTGCCTGGTGTCTGGACGCGTGGGATGTGGTCTTTTAATGCTCTTGATGAGAAGGGAGGTCTGTGAATTGGCTATTTGAGGTGAGGGTGAATCATATATATAACCATATATTTATGGAAAAATTCTGCTTAGATAGCTTTTAATGGAGCCGACTTGGAGTTTTTTGTTTATATTAAGGTGTGATATAAATGAAGTGATAGAGAGCAGGGAAAAATCGGGGAACGGCAGGTTATAGGCGGAATGGAATGCTTTAAAGCATTTCCAAGCTGTTAAATAAGATTGCAGGGTTCTGGGGGAAATGGCTTGAAGAATGGAATCGAGGTTAGCTTCGCGGAGAGGTCTCAGAGGATGATTCAGTGGAATATCAGCTCTGAATAAGGAAATATTGGGGTTGGGAGTGGTTCCTGAATTTCTGAAAGGCAAAACGAGAGAGAGAGTCAGCTATTTAGTTTTTGGCCCCCGGGAATGTGTTTTGCAGTTATGATGAACTGGTCGCAAGCTGAGATCCAAATTAGACGTCTTAGCAAAGGCATCAAGGCAGGTGAATGAGGACCGCCATTATTAATGCAGTGCACGGTAGCCTTGTTATCGTAGTGAATAACGATGCTGGTGGTGGACCACTCTTTTCCCCACAGAAAGGCTACCACGACTATAGGATATAGCTCAAAAAGTGCTGAGGATATTAGTGGCTGGCGTAAATCTACAGCTGGGAGGGCCATGTAGAAGCGAATCAGTGGTTTTAGTAAAATCCTCCAAAACCAACAGAGGGGGCGGCGTCTGTAAATAATTGGATGTCGATAGGAGAAGTAACCAAATCGCTGTAAAATAATGATAATCCGTTCCATTGTTTAAGGAAGGATATCCACAAACTGAGCTTGCCTTGGCATGAATTGGTTTTATATATATATATATATATATATTTGGTCCTCTAGCTCGTGAATGGAGGACGCAAGAGAGAGAAGGTGAGAGACGAAAGGGCGGCCTTGCGGAATGATCCGCATCGCAAAATTTAGATGAACGAGCATGGATAGTAGCTCACGGGGCAGTTTGGGTTTGCTAAGAGAGTGGAAGCCACCAGAATCGTTCTGTCAATTTTTTCCTTGGGTATAGAAGCTTGGAACTTTTGTGAATCTAGGTTGATTCCCAAAAATTCATTGAAAGTGGTTGGGCCTGAAGTTTTTCCCCGAGCGAGGGGAATCCCAAACTCTGCGAAAAACTTGCGTTGTCATAAGGTTCGCTGCTGGGATGGAGTCAGGGGAGATATAATAACAATAATTGTCTAAGAGATGAATTAGGTAGGGTACGGCGTAATTGTTGGAGAGGATCCAGCTAATTGCTTCTGACAACATGTCAAAAAAATTTAGGGCTGCTTCTGCAGCTGAATGTGAGGCGGACAGAAAAAAAAAAAAATATTTTTTTTTTTTTTGCGCCAGCAGATGTCGAATAAGTGCCAAAAAACTGGATGGATGGGCATCACCTTAAAAGCAGAGGTGATGTCAACTTTGTCCATCCAACCGCCGCAACCTGCGTCTTTGATCATAGTAATGGCTTGGTCGATGTCATGGTAATGAAGAGAAAATTCTTCGAGCGGGATGATGCTGTTAATGCTCGGGAGCGGGGAATTATGCGGGGAAGAGAGATTGATTATAAGGCATTTTAACAGGAGTCGATAAGTATGGTTTAGTATTTTTATTAGCATTGTTTTGGACAGGTCAAATCAAGCGGGCATGAGCGCCGCCACAATAATTGCAAATATGCATGAATCGGAAGCGTTGTCTTGAGCATCTGCCTGCACTGGTGCAGACCTCCCTGCCAGAGAAGGATGGGGGGCGGAGGTTGGTGGAATTGGGGAGGGAAGGGTTGGTTGGGGTGTTTGAGAATTGTGGTACCTAGCTGGTGGACTTGGGTTGAAATGGTTCGGGGCAGGGACGAATGGATGTGGGTTGACAAAAGGGCACATTGTGGTGGCGTGGGAGATGGATTGGCATACTGCACATATGATGTTACAGCAGCCTAAAAATACCCTAATGTGAAGTTCAGTGTCAAAAGCCCCCCAATAAAGACACTGATTCCACTCTGTACATTAGAAAATATTCATAAATTACAGTAAAAAAAAAAGTACAGCAGCATATATACACCTTGGTGAAAAACAAAAAACATACTATTAAATGTATTAAAAATGCACTTGAAATATCTATGTATATAGTATATTTGTATTACCACAAACATACTCAAGTACATTTTAATACATTATACAAAAAACATTATAATAAATGAAAAAAGACTGAAATGCTATGGCAGAGATATCAATTTGTAGAATATTTTTGTTATACCTGTATTACTAAAAAGTACAGAATTTTACATCAATGAATAAATAAAAATTACAATGCAATTTTCTGAAGAAAAAATAAAAATTTACTGGAACACAAAGTGCAGGAGTGAATAGGAGTGTGTGCAAAGACTGAAGATGGTAAAGTTGGAAGGGGGTTTTGGAGGTGGACGAGGAGATGGTATAGGAATCGTGAGAGGCAAAAGTGTGGGGATGATGGCAGGATGACAATGATGCCCTGGCAGCTTAGATGGTGTTTGGCACATGGCACAGACCCAGAGCATCCCAGTGCTGACAACACACGGCGGAATCAAGGAGCCAAGATGTAGATGGTGTGACTGCCAACATCTAGGGACCGACCGATGGCGACAGAGCTGGTGGATCCGAGGGCACAGACGGAGGGCCGATGGAGCTGAATGTCGTCGCAGGTTCCGGAGACCTGGGTACAGCTGCAGCGACGAGCATCATTGGTGGAGCCAGAGTACCCGAGGACTGGAGTGATGCCGGTGTGACCAAGGATCACGGTGTAACTGACGGGAAAACCCACTGCAGCCAAAGAGGTGGATGGTTGGAGCGCAGCAGACGGCCTGCAAGTCTATGGCAGAAGTAGAGCGATTACTGAGCAAGGGACCTGGCATTTTCTGCAACTAAGGGCTTGCAATTTAGACACTGTAGTATTTGAAAACTGCTTTATCACAGGATCTGTGAAAGGGAAAAATAATTGATATATAATTAGGCAATAACAATTTTGCATCCATAATTAAATATATATGTATTATAAATTGTACTGATATTCATTAAAATTTGGTTGACATCTCAGTTTACTGTTTGACAATATCCTCATCAGGCTTGACATATAAGTGTCCGTTCTTATCCTCTTGTCTGTCGTCACTGTACAGCACTCTATGAGTTATATTGAACATAAGATTAGAAGAAGCCCAACAAAAGCATTTACAGTGAGCAGAGTTCAAGTACAAAATCACTGATATAATTTGATAAATTATTTCAATAAAGCAACCTGTGAATATTACACGGTATGTTGATAATTGTGGTTTATTGTAATCTAGGGTATTTCGCATGATGTCTGCGATGGTAATGCTAACAAGTTGTCCTAGTTGTCCAAAAAAAAAAAAAAGAATATATATATATATATATATATATATATATATATATATATATATATATATATATATATATATATATATATATATATATATATATATATATATATATATATATATATATACATACATACAGTACAGGTCAAAAGTTTGGAAACATTACTATTTTTAATTTTTTTTGAAAGAAGTCTCTTCTGCTCATCAAGCCTGCATTTATTTGATCAAAAATACAGAAAAAACTGTAATATTGTGAAATATTATTACAACTTAAAAATAACAGTTTTCTATTTGAATATACTTTTTAAAAAAAAATAATTTATTCCTGTGATGCAAAGCTGAATTTTCAGCATCATTACTCCAGCCTTCAGTGTCACATGTAACATCCAGTCTATCACATGATCATTTAGAAATCATTCTAATATTCTGATTTATTATGAGTGTTGGAAACAGTTCTGCTGTCTAATATATTTGATGAATAAAAGGTTAGAAAGAACTGCATTTATTCAAAATAAAAATAAAAAATCTAATAATATATATTCTAATAATATATTTTCTTTACTATCACTTTTTATCAATTTAACACATCCTTGCTGAATAAAAGTATTGATTTTATTTAAAAAAAGAAAGAAAAAAAAATTACTGACCCCAAATTTCTGACCAGTAGTGTATATTATTACACAATATTTATATTTTAAAAACATAGCTTCTTTTTTTTTTTTTTTTTTTTTTTTTAATTTTTTATTCATCAAAGTATCCTAAAAAAGTATCACATGTTCTGAAAAAAATATATTAAGCAGCAGAACTGTTTCCAACTTTGATAATGAATCATCATATTAGAATGATTTCTAAAGGATCATGTGATAATGATCCTAAAAATTCAGCTTTGCATCACAGAAATAAATGATAATTTAAAGTATAATAAATTTAAAAACAATTATTTTAAATTGTAATAAATATATCACAATATTACATTTTTTTTCTGTATTTTTGATCAAATAAATGCAGGCTTGATGAGCAGAAGAAACTTCTTTCAAAAACATTAAAAATAGTAATGTTTCGAAAACTTTTGACCTGTACACTATATATATATATATATATATATATATATATATATATATATATATATATATATATATATATATATATATATATATATACTAAATAACAGATTTTTACATGAAAGACTGAAAGGAAGCACAAAGTAGCCAGCTGGAATGGACACATTGCTAACATTTTTCTTCCAAGATTGACGGAATCATCCTCCATTAGGCCTGATTCAAAAATCTCTATAAAAGAGGTGAAACAACATTAAAATATATTTACTATTCTTTTGCTTGTCTATTGTATGTTCATAAACATGGTTTTTCAAAGATCATTAAAGGGTTAGTCCACCAAAATATGAACTTTTGGTCATTAATCCCTCCCCCTATGTCGTTTCAAACCCTTAAGACCTTCGTTCATCTTCAGAACACAAATGAAGATATTTTTGATGGAATCTGAGAGCTGTCTGACCCTGCATAGACAGCAACACAACTGAAATGTCCAGAAACGTAGCAAGAAGATCTTTTGATTAATCCATGTGACATCAGTGGTTCATCCGCAATTATATGACGCTACGAGAATACTTTTTGTGTGCAAAAGAAAAAAACAACAGCTTTATTTAACAATTTGTCTCCTCTGCATCACCCTGGTGCCATTTTGGAGAATATCTCAGTTGTGTCAAGCCGATACGCTGTTTCCATTCAGCTCAAATCACAACAACGTAGGAAACAGTTCCGGCATGACGCAGCTGAGATATTCTTCAAAATGACACCAGGGTGATGCAAAGGTCTTACAGCTTTGAAACGACATGAGGGTGAGTAATTAATGACAGAATTTTCATATTTGGGTGAACTAACCCTTTAACCTCATTACAATGAAGCCAAATTGTTCAGGAAATCAGAAATTAATAAACAACTTCATTTTGCAAATAAAAGAATGTTAATGTTGTACATGTTATGACTATTTTTTTATTTTTTTTCGCCAATGCATGTGTCAAAAACAGGACTTGCACAGACAAATAACATGAATTAAATACAAATCTTACCTAAAGTTACAGTGAGGTTCCAAAAGCCAGACGCCATGCACGCTTGCAGAAGCTGGTAAAAATAAGAACATACCGCTATATTTTCTAATTAATTTTATAGTTCCCCCAAAACAATTTGAATTCTGTCATCACTCACCCTTAAGATGCTCCAAACCTTGACTTTCGTTCACCTTCGAAAGAAAAGCTGAGATATTTTTGTCCCTCCGATGAAAGACCATTTATCAAAGATGTTCACGTTTCAAAAAGTTTATCGCAAAAAAACAAACAAAAAAAAACTGCCAAAGTAATCCATATGAATTGCATGGTTTCCCCCCAAGTGCTCTAACGATACACGATCGCTTTATATAATATAACTGTTTAAATGTAGACTTATATTCACATTCAAGGGACATTTGCACGCACATCATATTTGATAACTGAAACCGTCTAAGGTTACGTACGTAACCCTGGTTCCTCGAAGGAACGAGACGCTGCGTTGGAGACGCTTTGGGGAACGCCTCCAGCGTGATGTCTCTGAATTATGTGTGTAATCAGTCCAATGGATGGGCGAGACTTCATAGGCGGATGACGTCAGAGAACAGGAAACATAAAAGCACGAGCGGTGAAGCCGGTATCCAGCCTCAAAGAATGAAGCAAGCGCCGGCCAGAGATGCCGGAAGTGAGGCACTGCGACGCAGCGTCTCGTTCCTTCGAGGAACCAGGGTCACATACGTTACCTTAGACGTTCCTCTTCAGGAACTCGAGCTGCGTCTGAGACACTTTGGGGAACGAGAATGCCCACGCCGCCAGACTTACAAATCTCTGCCTAGTGTGGGAAACTGCACAGCTATGGTGAGAGAACAGAAGAGCCTGGAGTGGCTCGCATGTCAAGGCAGTAAAACCTCACAAAGGTCAAGGGCGTGGACCAACCCGCAGCAGTACAGATGTCCCGCATAGAGACGTTTCCGGGCGGTAACTGAGAGTGGTGCTCACGGGAGACCACTGCGCCCTGTAACTCCGGCAGGGTTGGCAGACCGATCTCCTGAGGGCACTGAGGCGAGACGGACACCGTGTAATGCGGTGTGACCCTTTGCACCACAGAGGGGACTGCCCTCATAACCCCCATGCCAGTGGCGTCAGGGCTTATTGGCCAAGGACCTCTTAGTCTTAAGTATGGTCCGCAGATCCGGCTTAGACTTAGAAGCCCCCGACCCAGAGCGCCATCTGGACCCACGGCTCCGCCTAGCTGGGGGAGCACGTGAGGCGACGCTCTGTTTCTGTGCCTCCCTGTATGAGGAGCTGGTACTTGGTGGAGGCTGCCCCCGCCCGGCAGCCTCCAGATTTAGAGAGCGACGCGGGAGGAACCGCTGGAACACCGCCGCATGCTTACGAGCCTCCTGGTACCTGTCGACGTCAGAATTAACAGCGTCGCCGAACAGGCCCGAGGATACAAGCGGGGCATCCATGAGACAGACCCTGTCCTTTTCTCTCATGTCGGACAGGGTGAGCCACAAATGTCTCTCTGCTGCCACCATTGCTGCCATAGACCGCCCAATAACACGAGCGGTCTCCTTGGTAACGCGGAGAGACAAATCAGCAGTCCTCCTGAGCTCCGTGATAACCTCAGATCTCACATGCTCTTGCTCATCTAAATCTTTCAGCAGATCAGCTTGGTACGCCTGTAACTCCACCATGGTGTGAAGACATGCACCAGCCTGACCTGCTGCCGAGTACCCCTTGCCCACCAGCGCTGATGTTGTGCGCAGCGGCTTGGAGGGCAGCGCCGGAGCCTTTAATGACGATACCGCACTGGGAGACAGATAGCTCGCCAGCGTCTGTTCAACCCGGGGCATCGCCTTATAACCGCGCTCATTCATCCCCGCTACGTTGCTGTAGTGATCAGAAATGGGGATGAAGAGGCGGGCCGAGAATGGTTTTCCACACGATTTACACACCTCGGCGTGTAAATCGGGAAAAAAAGGCAGGCTTCGGTGCGGAGGTGGTGGCTTAGATCGCAGAAAACGCTCATCCAGTTTGCTTTTCTGTGGTTCAGCCTTTTTTTCAGCGGGCCAATCGATGTTTAACTTGGCCACGGCACGAGTAACCACCTCCAAAAGCTCCTCATACTGGGGCGATTGAGGGGGCGAATCCTCAGCGACGTTCACCACATCAACCTCCTTGGAGGAAGATAGATGAAGCGTTGAGCCCGCTCCCCGGGGAGAAGTAGTGCCGGAGCGCGCTTCCGATCCCTGAGAGCGGGCGCTGGATCTGGCAGGTGAGGAAGAAGATAGGGACACGCCCGTCTCAATTCCCTCTGCCAAATCCAACTGCGAACCCCCACGAGCGAGATCGCCGCTCCGCCTCGGCGGAAGCGGGACCAGCGCCGCGGGGAACGCTATCGAAGACTCCCTCTGTGAAGAGAGCAGGGCCCCCTCGAGAGCCGCATGCAGGGCAAGCCGCTCGCAATGCGGGCAGTCGGCCCCATCGAGAGCCAACTCTGCATGCTCCGCTCCCAGGCAAAAAACGCACAAACTGTGTGTATCCTCGCCTGAGATGTAGCGAGGACAGGGAGGAACACACAGTCTGAAACGCTGCTTGCCTTCGCCTGTTTTGTGTTTGGTCTTGGAGGGTGCTTTTGACATACTTTCTTAGGAAGACAAACAACACTAAATAAGACTCACAAACATAAATGTTTTGACAGTACACACACACAGAGCGCTTGCTGAAGAGAGAAGGCTGGATACCGGCTTCGCGCGCTTGTGCTTTTATGCTTCCTGGTCTCTGACGTCACCCGCCTATGTCGTCTCGCCCATCCATTGGACTGATTACACACATGATTCAGAGACGTCACACTGGAGGCATTCCACAAAGCGTCTCCGACGCAGCTCGAGTTCCTGAAGAGGAATCTCCGATGCGAGCTCATTATCATACAAAACAATCAGAGCCATTCAGTGGCTCTGGAACAAATCAGGTTTAGTCAGTGTGTTGTTTGAATTTAAACACAAGTAAACGCAAGTTCACAAGTAACATAAGTGTGTTTTCTGTAAATACACTAAAACGTCACTAAAAGTATGCTTAAGTTTAGTATATTCCTTAAAAGGGAAACTAAGAATATATTTATTAACATAGTATTTCTACTATACTTTTTAGGAATACAGTAGTCAACATTTGAAGTGGATCAAAAAAGTTAATCAAAGTTGTCCTAAGACAACATCGCATTTTGGTTTTAGGACAACTTTGATGAAAGGTTTTGATCCACTTGACTACTGTATATTAAAAGTATATACTGTATATACAAATGTTGACTACGGTGTATTAAAAGTATGCTTGTGTTAAGCATATTCCTTAAAACTGTAGCTAAGCATATAATTATTACCAAAGTATTTCTAGTATACTTTTTAGAAATACATTAAAAGTTTGCTTTTGTTTAGCATATTTCTTAGAAGTATAACTAAGCATGTATTTAATACAAAAGTACTTCTAGTATACTTTTTAAAAATATATTAAAATGCAATTCAATATATTTTAATGCACTTCAAATAAACATGTTGGGAATACAAATGTATTGTAAACATACTACTTGAATGTCAGGTATATTTTTAATACGCTTAATACTACGTCTTTTCCACCTGGGCATCAAACAAAAACAAACAACAAAAAAAATTGGTTTCCAGCTCCACCCCTAGTTAATACTTGCTAGGTATATGAGACAGATTTTTCAGCAGGGAATATGTGAAGCAGCAAGATCATAGCTGAACTCCCCAGAATGGCCACTAAAAACATTTGGCAAAGGTAAGCAATTTCTTCCTTCATTATTTTTTTCTTTATGTTATTTGTGTTATTTATGTACAAAATCTTATTACAATCTTAATAACTTGATGTGCTTTGAAGGTAATCTGACTGAAATCAAATTAGAACAATTAGCTGTGTTAATACTGAACATATCTGCTTTAATTAGAATGTGATCAGATGTAAATATATATATATATATATATATATATATATATATATATATATATATATATATATATATATATATACACTTCAATTTGTATTGTTCAGTGTCTTTCAGTTTGTAATAGAAAAGGGAAACTGAAAGAAAATGTAAGATGATACAAAAGAAGAAAAAAATTATGATTAAAGCAGGGAACAAAGTTACACATTGGGACTTGAGACTTCATAACAAAACTGGCAGTCCTGGCAGTCAAATTGTAACTCATTTTAGATTTAAAAATTACAATAATTATTTTATTTATTTATTTATTTTTATTCAGAAATGTACATACAACAGTGTATGGTGTAAGTTGCACTTTTTATAATTGTAAGAAATGCATTTTAATTGTATATTAAATATATTTCAAGTTGGCTGGTTTTCCAGGAAATTAAAAATAAATTATAACTGCACACTCGCTTAAGTAAGGACTTTTCTTTTATTATCCAGGAAATTAAACACGTATGCAAGACACCTGCAAACATAGTCTAGATAACATCTTGATTCAAGTTCCCTTGTTAAACATTGTTCCACATTGTTCCACTTACAGAGAAATAGCACTTACAGTGTTCAAAATGTCTTTCTGTCAAAAAATGTACTGCATTTGATGAAGAACTTGTTTCCCGACCATAATTCATGTATGTAATGTAATTCATAAATGTAATATAATTTTGACATTTATAAATTTATAATAATAGACATTTTGACACACAGCCTACAAAGCCAAATGCTTTCTCCTGCCATTAACAAATATGACGACTAGCCTAGCGTCACCTAATAGCCTAACATGTTTATCAGATGCCTACTTCAGAATGGTGACAAAACAGGCCATATGGGAATTTGTAGACTAAAATCTACAGACAAACGACTCTTATCATCCATTTTTTTTTTATAACTTTTAAAAAGACTCAAGTGATACTTTTGCGTTTTCTCGACCGAATACTCGAACGAAAACTTCAGTAATTAACTCTCTGAATCAGTCAAAGCGCATACATCTGACTTACTGAACTGAGCTGTAAGCCATCTTTAATTGATGTCTATGAAAACTTAAGCACATGTAGGCCTAGCAAAATCACAAAAAACAAAAAAATAATAGTTTATAAAAAACAACACTACTAAAAAAAAAAACTACAACGTTTTTTTTTTTTTTTTTTCACTATGAAATTGAATTTTTTTTTTTTCACTATGAAATTTTTGATCCGTTTCTCTTTTTTCTCTGCAGATTGGCTCAAGATAGTGGTCTATTTATGCGTCACATTAAAAAGACATTTATTCTGCTGCTCACATTAGCATTTTTATTGTCTGCTGTTGCTTATGTCTCTGGTTTCTCTTTTGACACAATTGCATTCTCTCAAACCTGGTTGACTAAAATCATGAATCAGACTCATTATAAGGTAATTAAAAGCACTTCGGCTGATCGTACTCAAAAGGAGTTATTAGCACCTTTGCCCAATCAACAAATCCAACAAAGAGGTACAACTATCTATCATCATGTGGCTCATCCAAGCAACTATCATTTCATCTTGGATGAACCTGATAAATGTAAGGAGGATCCGTTCCTTGTCTTTATGGTCCCTGTGGCCCCCCATGAGCTGGAGGCCCGTAACGCCATCCGGAGCACATGGGGGAATGAGAGCTCAGTCCAGGGAAAAGCAGTGCTGACTCTGTTCTTGGTGGGTTTGACTGGAGGAGCTGAAGCTCAACAGCAGCTGGAGGAAGAGAGCCGACAACACAGAGATTTACTGCAGAGCAACTTTGTGGACTCCTACTTCAATCTGACCATAAAGACCATGGTGATCATGGACTGGCTGGCCACTCATTGCCCTCAAGCAAGTTTTAGTATGAAGGTTGATTCTGACATGTACATAAACGTGGAGAACCTGATGACCCTCCTGTTGTCACCCAACACACCCAGACAGAACTACATCACAGGGTATTTGATGTGGGACCGGCCTGTTATCAGAGACAAAAACTCTAAATGGTACGTGGCAGAGGAATTGTACCCTGAACCGAAATACCCCACGTACCTGTTGGGAATGGGATATGTTTTCTCCAATGACCTGCCAGAAAAATTAGTTGAGGTTTCCAAGGAAGTAAAGGCCTTTAACATAGAAGACGCATATGTGGGCACTTGTCTGAAACAGATGGGCGTGGCACCCTCATCTCCCCCAGACCCTGCACAGTTTACAGCATATCTGGACCAATATAATCGAGAAGATTTTCTCAGAGTTATCACGACAATCCTGGGATCCCCAAAGCAGCTAATAGACATTTGGAAGGACGTAAAGAGGCCCATATAAAAGTACTGGAGCACAAAAAAAAAAAGTTTTAAAAGAGAAGTCTATTTAAGGCCTCAGTCAATGAACATTTTTTAAATGTCTGAAGCTGAGACTGGTACTATGACATACGCATGTGGACATGCTGACTCTATTTAGAAGGGGGCAGGGGATCATCTGAGGAGCCACCCACGCAAAATGCACTCCTGTGGAAGAACTTCTTGAGACACATTTTTAAATTTTAACTTCTTTTAGTTTTTCCTAAATCAATGTTCAGTGAAAATTCAACTCAAATGTGCCTGCCCAGTCTTAAAAGAGTAGGCCTATTTAGTGAGCTTGCAGATTCGTAAAAAAAAAAAAAAAAAAAAATTATCTATTTTTGTTTGTGAACTGTGGGTTTCATTTTACTTTTAAGGTTCATATTCTTAAACAATGATCTCAGCCTTGCATTTGTTTTTGCTTTGGATAGAACTGTGCTAGATTTTTATAAGGAAATTTTGAGATGCACTATTCTCAATTGTAGCCTCTCACACAGGATATTATGCAAATCAGGATACACCCAGTTTTGACAATGCTACAACTTATATGAGTTAGATTACCTTTACAAGTTACCCAGCTGGTAATATGAACACATGGTTCTAGATTTCTAAGCAGTAACTAATAATTTTGGGCAGAAAAACTTCCTGTTTGAGTGGGCAGCAGGTCAACTCATCACCCTTTTTCCCTCCAAAAAAAAGCTAAAGCATTTCTCCATTGGCTTTGGGATTACTCCAGGAAATAAACTTTAAAGTTTATGATTCTTAGACATTTTATCAAAATAATATTTACAAATCAACACAACCTTTATGAATTTTGAAGCCTAAAATATAATCACTAGCCACTTTATTTGCATTCCTGCAGCACCTGAAGGCTTTCTAAGTAATGATCCCTTTCTGAAGATACATAGCTCCATCAAGTGGTCACACAGTAACACAACGTCCTATGGGCCTCTTTTATGACACACCAGCATAAATTAATTATGTTTTTTTGCATAGGGATGTGTCCTGCATACCCATGAAATGTATGAAAAAATGTTGATATCCTACAAGGAAACGATCACCGATGGTTAGAATTTTACTTTTTCGTTTTGTCAGAAAAAGCAATGTCTTTAGACATTTATGTTTAAATGCTGGTGACTGTTATGAATTACTGTTCGGTCAGTAAATCAAGACGAGCTGTTTACATAATAAATTAAATTATGAGCCACAATAAAGCACTGATCTTTTGAAGCTTTTAATAGGTTTAACTGAACCCAGATAGCACACGTATGTCTGCAAGATGTTTGTTAAAGATTACTTGATCTGGAAAGCATCTGCTGTGTACAAGCATCTGACAGACGTCTGTAAGATGTCAGTTTTGCATATATTCTAAACTATAAACATCTTAAAGACATCTAAACGTCTATTTGACTTTTGATAGGGACGTCCTATAGATGTATTGCAGATGAGCAAACACTCTAAAAATACGTCATGCAGACGTCAAATAAACATCTCAGTAATGTACATTCGCTATCAGGGATTTTTTTTTTTTTTTTTTTTTCATGTCAAGTTGGTGCATGTTGTATACAGTAGTTACTTGAATGGAAAAGACCAAAAACTCAGAAGCTGTATGTCAAGATTTAAATTACCAATAAAATCTATCATGTGCAAAAATAAATAAATTAAATAAATAAAAAAAATAAATAAATAAATAAATAAATTATGATTACTACAACCACCATAGTGATCATGGATCTTTTTTTTCACATTTCTGGGTTTCTCAGCAGCATTAGTCATCATAGTTGGGTTAACTTCGAGAGCAGTGAAATAGCAAAAGAAATACTCCATGATGGTGTTTTCGTTTTCACATACACACTTCATCAAAAACAAAAACAAATAATCGATGATCAAGAATCACAAAAAAACTAAAAAAAAAAGGAAAAAAAACCAGTCTTAAGTCACACGGTGATATTTGTAGCAATAGCCAACAATACATTTTCTTTTTATGCCAAAAATCATTAGGATATTAAGTAAACATCATGTTCCATGAAGATATTTTGTAAATTTCCCACTGTAAATATATCAAAAATTAACTTGTGATTAGTATTATGCATTGCTAAGAACTTCATTTGGACAACTTTAAAGGCAATTTTCTCAATATTTAGATTTTTCGAGATTTCTCGGCCAAATATTGATCTATCTTAAGAAACCATACATTAATGGAAAGCTAATTTATTCAGCTTTCAGATGATGTATAAATCTCAGTTTCAACAAACTGACCCTAACGACTTTTTTTTTTTTTTTTTGATTTACACTGCAACAAAAATACCCTCCACATCATTAACACATCAAAAATAAATACAATACAAATTATATCTGAATAAAAATATATAACAACACAAAGCATATGACAGCTGTTTGCATATCTTCTCAGTGAACTACGGCTCTGTGTAGTAAATGCTAGGGATGGCTCACGCGAAACAGACGTTCTGAAGCTTTGCGAGATCCCGAAGCGCAGATGTTTCAAACACTGATCCGAAGTGTGATTCAAGACACCCATGTGACTACGGCTAAATGAAGCCTCGAAGTGTTTCACAAGTGTTTCGACAGGTGGCATGGTCCGCCGAATCAGCGTTTGATTGACACGGTCGGGTACAGACCACACAATCACACATCTGTATAAAAGTGAAGTCAACACATCTTGACCTCGTGGGTTTTTGTGATAGGAGTTTGATTTTGAGATAGTGGATATTTGGTGATATAGTGACATTTATAGTGTGATTTGTTTAGTTATATTTAGGCTTACATTTAAACTTTACACACTGACTGATAGGCTAGAGACAGACAGAGTATACATATAGTGACACATTAATAGATGCATAGAAATATATATATAGACAGATAGATTAATAGATAGATACATATATAGATTAATAGATAGATAGATAGATACATATATAGATATATAGATAGATAGATTAAAATAGATAGATCAATAAAAATGGAGGGTCCTCAGAAGAGATGCCATACATCTGTGGTGTGGGAGCATTTCCATTTATTGTATTTTTTTCAATGTATTTGTCTGAAAGTATGTTTTCTCTTCTCTTTTAAAAGGCAGACAGAGGGAATTGGATGAGGCTCTTCTAAACATGGTGGTGAAGGATCTGCAGCCCGTCACCATCATGGAGGATGAGGGATTCAGGGCCTTTGTGAACAAGCTTGATCCAAGTAACTTGCCATTACATAACACCAGAGGCAAAAATGGCAACTGTTGTACTGGGTGTAAGGAGGTTTTACCAAACCCACACAGCCCAGCATCTCATGGAGGCTAAAGCCTTGCTAATGGCTGAGTGGGGAATAACCTCCAAAGCTCAGTGCTTGGTGACTGACATTGCATCCAACATGATCCTAAGCGCCCAGCTACTCCACCTTCGCCATGTCCCATGTTTTGCTCAACTTAAATTTGATTGTGAAAAAGGCCCTAGATCAAACCCCAGTCAATAAATGAAATACGCCAGAAGGCCAGAAAGATAGTGGGGTTGCTCAGATCCAGCTGCAAAGCAAAGGACAAGCTTGTGTAGATGCAGGGCTTGATGGGCAGAACCAACTCTGAAACTGATACAGGAGGTTGAGACGAGATGGAACAGCACATTCAACATGCTACAATGTTTGTATGACCAACTTGAGCCAGTTGGTGCTGCACTTTCCAATATAAACAATGATACTGCTCCCCTGACAAGTCTTGAGTAGACATTATTCAACAAACATTGTCACTACTGCAACCATTCAAACTCAACAACAGAGATGTCAGAGGAACAGAGAGTGTCTGCTTCAAAGCTTATACCACTGTACAGGATGTTGCAGCACAAGCTTGCACAGAAAAAAAGGAAATGCAATGCAGGAATCAACTGTACAGTTAGGTAGGCCACAATGACCATACTACCCATGTAATTGGCCATAACTGTCATATCATTGTCATTATTATAAATAATATGATTTTCTCCTGTTTTGGCTCATAGGCTCACATCGCAGTTTCAGTCTATGTTATGTTATGTAATCTGATTCATATAATATATACTTCATATATGCAGTCAGTGTAGGATTTGTTACTAATTGCTGTTTTCATTTTTATTCAGAGCCACAAATGTCAACATCAGGCCCATCATCATCATCATCATCAACATCAACACCAGTAGAAACACAGGACAGTTTATAGGAACTTTTTGATAATCATATCCATGAAACCCAGATGATACACAATGCTAGCTGATGCCACAATGGAAGTGAGAAAATACCTCCATGATGCGTTTTTGCCCAGAACTCATGCTCCCCTCATTTACTGGAAAGAGAGAACAGTAATCTTTCCTCATTTGTATGTCCTTGCTAAAAAAAATATCTTTGCATGCCAGCAACAAGTTTCCCCTGTGAGAGGATTTTTTTCAAAGGCTGGAGAAATTATCTGTAAAAAAAGAAGTAGGCTAAGTCCTTCCACAACAGAGAAATGAATATTTTTGGAATAAAAATCTCTCTCTAAAAAAAGTGAAACATTGTGGCTTGATTTCTTTTATTAATATTATTTTTTCATGACCAAAAAACATTATGCACAGTTAGAAGCCTACAGGTTACAAGCTTCACATATTAGAAAAATACAATAATAATAAAAACAACAATGGCTCGTTGTCAAGGTTGTTTCAGATCAACAACTGCAAGTGACCACTAGGTGTCACCAAAGTATTGGACTGTTTTAGTGCCTAAAACACAACTGAATACAATTATTTTCTACTTAACTGTAAATTAGATATTTGTGAATAAGGTCAAGTAATGCTGAGTGACTATAACAATTTGTGTATTATTCCCCACCTCTGGGTATTTTAATAAAGGGGCTCACTATAGCTTTACTACTTCTCCATCACTGCATACTCGTTGATGAGACATGCAGATAGTGATAAGGATTGGTTAAGAAAGAAAGAAAGAAAGAAAGAAAGAAAGAAAGAAAGAAAGAAAGAAAGAAAGAAAAAAGACCGTAAGTCAACGGCACATAAATGCCAGAATGTAAAAATGTAAAATGAGTTATTTTATGCAGTTAAATGGTTTCATTTTCGTACATATATATATATAAACTTATATTGTTTTCCAGTATAAGTGCACTGTGTTCATATTTGCTTGTGCGTTAAATAAAAAAAAAAAAAAACGAGAGACATTCTTTAATGTGATGCTATACATGAATCACTAATCGCCTTTTTGGTAATTTCATGACTTAACTGACGACAGAACTACATTGTATGCTCATAGTTTCTTGCACGCATTATTTATGAAGAAGCGTTAAAGAGCATGCGCCTTATATTCGCGTAAAGGTGAAGAGTGTGCGCCGTAAGCGCGCTAAAACAGCTGTCAGGACAGGAAAGTCTGTTTTACTGACATAGACTAACAACACATCACATGTTCCTTCCGCCTGGCGCCGAGGCTAAGTTGAAGTACGCTTCTGAAAAGTCTCCCGTTTGGTCATAAAGAGACACGGTGCTCCCGCTCATTAATAAATGCATTTCTGCAGTTTTGAGTGGGGTGGCCAGGACAGACCCCTGGCTCTGCCCCTGTCTGGTGGGAGGTGAAACTCAGATGAAATGAGCAAACAATTGGGCGAGTATGTTTTTGTTTAGCCTACTCTAAGTATTGCACGCAACGAGCAGCGTGCTAATCTCTCCGTGCATCTGTAGATTTTCTCATTTGACGTGATGTGCGCTGTGGTTGTACACGTTTATCTTCGACGCAATTATGATGCATCTAAAAATAAAAACATGTATTACCAGGAGTGGGGTTCGAACCCACGCGGACATATGTCCATTGGATCTTAAGTCCAACGCCTTAACCACTCGGCCATCCTGGTGAACATACGACTCGTAGCAGCCTGAAAACAATATATATCAACGACACGTTACAGTAAATATGACAGTATTGTTGACTAGTGTTGTTGTATTTCATCTCTGTAGATGTGTCTGTTTATGGTCGTTTGGGCCGCCTTCCGTAGTTTCATTTCATATTCAGAGCTGCACAGCACTCGGTGCAGCTGCAGAGACCCACTGTTAGCATGCTAGCTGACTCACTTCCGAAAACAAAAACTTATTATTTGGTTGATAACTATCTTAAAAGATGATCAAATTATAAGAATTGTAACGTTTGCATTACTGCTTGCAGTTTTATAAAGAATATTTTTTTTTTGCATTATCGTGATTATAGTAGTAGGATTGTTAGCCGTTTGGTTAACAGTTAGCAAGCTAAGAACCGGCTAGTGAACACACTCAAGCTCCTGGCCACTCCATCACAACAGTTTCAGTATTTGCGTTGAAGTTATAAACTATTTTTGAAAGTGAAAATATTTAAATTAAAACCTTTAATAATAATAATAATCACTTTGCTAACGTCGGTACCACATACTGTTGTCCAAATCTAATCCTAAAACTCCCGAGGATGAAACTGATTTCAGATATTGCAGTAGACTATTGCTCTGTCAGTGGGACAGTTTGCTTGTTGTTGGTAAATCAGCTTGATAGTGTAGCTATGTTGGGGACTAGGGAAAACCGGCATAAAAATCATTTAAAAAAAAAAAAAAAAATACACTACTGTATACTACATTATGTTAAACCTGCTGATGAAAACAGCTAAAACCAGCCTAAGCTGGTTGGCTGGTCTGAAAGTAGCTGGTTTTAACTGGTCTCCCAGTCTGACCAGCTAAGGAAGTGGCCAAAACCCCCTCTAAAACCAGCCTGCTGACCAGCTAAGACCAGCCAAACAGCTAAAATCAGCTAAAACCTTTTTTCAGCAGGGTTTTGAGCATTTTCAGAAAGAAGAAAAATACCGCTTTACAGCGGTCATTCAAACAAAGTCACCAGCTCAACCAGATTGGCTGGTCTAGGCTTTGTTCATCAAGAAAATCACTCTATACAATAACCTGAAAAGTGAAAACAAAACAAACTTATATTATAAGAATACACTGAAATAAACCATGAATCAATGTATTTCTAACTTTCTCCTATTCTCCATATTATTTCCAGCTGAAAATTGCAGGTTCTGTTCGAAACCTTTCAACATAAAATAAATAAATAAATAACTAGCATCTCTGTCATCTCATTCACATCATGTGATCGACATCTCAATTTCTCATGAAATTGGGTTAGCATTGTTATTATTCTTTAATGATTTGTAACAGTGTTCTGACATACAACACATTTTAATACTTTTTTTAAAATTGAATTATGCCACTAGACATTAAAAATACTGATTTACTCACCCATTGTAATACGGGTGCATTCCTCAGGATGGAAGCGTGTCGATGATTCTAGAACTCATTTAATTCTATAAACGTCATTTCACTCAAGATTACACTGATTGGCATCTTTATTAACACTGTGTAACAGCCCAGGTACATTTACATGAGCTACAAAAAATGCAAAAGCATTCCAGATGTTACCAGTGTAAGCTACATTACTTTGGGGAATTATTTTGAGAAGCAAACATGTACTGACCTGATCTTCTGGTTGTCTGAATTTCTCCTATTCACTGTTGTTTTCTATCAATTTTTCCTTGAGTTGTTGACTGTGGTGTGCAGTGCCAACACAGGTTTCATGTGAGTGTAAACGCCCTCCTACACTGCTATTATGACAGCAGATCTCTCGAGATACCACGCCTTCAAACACATGCTGTACATGTGTACATTCTGTCAGAACAGCAGATGCTAAAATAAATTGCTTTTAGTGAACCAACCATACAAGGACATTTCCAAACACTAATGTTATTAGTCAAAAACCACATTTGTAATGACTTTGCAAATTTACTATAAGTGCACACCTACCGATATAAGGTCAAACAACTGAAAATTCATATCAGTGAAAAAAAAAAAGAGAAAAAAACATTAGGCAGAGCTTGGAGAGGCACAGATCTGGTGGAAGACTTCACAAGAGTACTCCATAATTGGTCTCCTTAATTCTTAAATGGAAGAAGTTTGGAAAAACCAGGAACATATAGGAACATCTAGGATTCTGCCTGGACAACTAACTGAGCAACCGGAAGAATGGGGCCTTTTTTAGTGAGGTGACCAAGAAGCTGATAGTCACTCTGGTTGAGCTCCAGAAATCAATTGTAAAAATGGGAGAAGCTTACAAAAGGAAAAACGTCACTGCAACATTCCACCAATCTGAAGATACAAATTACCTAAATAAACAGTGCTTGTGTTACTGTGTTAAGAGGTAACGGTCTGTGTTTACTTGGATATTCATCAAGACAGCCATTCTGACATAATGTTGAATGTTTTTTTCTTAAGAAGACGTGAAATAACTTGTTACTTGTGTGCTGTTTTCTGTGTGCGTGTGTGCGGTACTGGGGAACACTATGAAAGTAATCCAGTCAAACAAAACAAAACAACAAAAATGCATCTTAATAGGTGTAAAAAGGGGCCTGGGAGTGACCCAACCAGAGAGCAGACTTGAATCCAATCAAACATCTCTGGAGCGACCTTAAACAGTCCCCGTCCAACCTGAACAGAGCTTGAGAAGATCTGCAGAGAAGAATGGTAGAAAATCCCAGAGTGCAAAGCTTGTTTCATCAAACCCAAAAGACCACAGGCTCAGGCTGTAAGCACTGTTAAAGGTGCTTCAACTAAGTACTGACTTAAGGGTCTGAATACTTATGTCAATGTGATCTTTCAGTTTTTCCTTTTTGAGAAATTTAATAAGTTATCAAATCTGGTTTTTGCTTTGTCATTATTGGGAAGGTATGGAGTGTAGATTGATGTGGGAAAAAACTGAAAACATTTTAGCATAAGGCTGTCTCTCTTCCACAGAAACATTTATTCACTTATGTATATAGGCTATTACAAATAACTCATGCATTCAAGCTGTATTCTATCAGTATGTATGTCTCTCATTAATCAGACCCATGAATCAGACATTGCTACTATGTTCTGCCAGTTGTGCTTCTAGAAACACAAGTTGATATATAGTATAAAAGAAGTGTCAATGATACTTTCGAGTGTTATGTATAAATGAAAGTCATACAGGTAAATCAGTTACAGACACACCTCTGCATCATGATGAGATAAATGTCCATGTTTACATGACATTACAGATGGAGGAATTGTAAGAATTACCAAGAAGCTTAATTATGTTGATAAATATCAGTTTTTACATTCCATTGTTGAACTAAGATTATCATTTAATAAGAAACTACACATATGAAACCCCTAATTTTTAGCTTACATGTATGATTTTGCCTTTTCCTAGGATGCAAAGTAATGAAGGAAATGAAATGTTAACTTTTAAAGCAAAATACTAGTTATTGGGGATTAATAAAACAATGCACAGATGAGTGTGGCACTGAGATTTTTCCTGCACACATTAAATACAGCAATCCCTTCTGTTTCCTGTAGGGGTCATTACAATGTTGTAAGAGCCTTTGACTGCTGGCACAAAGATCAAATACACACTTGATATTGCATGCTCTTTTTTAATACAGCACGTATTCCCATGATCAGATGTGGTGAAGAATACATTACAGCACAGGTTTTAAGTTATAGAAAGACAGAGGTTTTTTTTAATATATATTTTTTCTTTTATTACACATCAGTATCTGATTTAGTAACCTAAAAGTGCCACATCCGTATTGTTATCTGTTTTAAAATAATTTTTATTTGTTATTTTCTGACATTTAAGAGGGATATGTCTGAATTACCATGACTGTATACAAAAAAGAGAGGAATACACTGTAAAAAAAATGTCATCAATATGTTATCTATTACAATAATCAATCAGTTGTACTGATTTATAAATTAACTTTTTATTCTTCATTATTGATTTAATTAAAAGTGACCAGAAATGGGTCAATTGTAACTTATAAAGTATTGTATACTCAAAAATGAAAATTCTGAATAATTTATTTAATTCCAAACCCATGTGTGCGTGCGCGTTTTAGACATTCAGCAATGACAAAAAGCACTATAAACATATTCCATACAACTCATGCTAAACATCTCCCAATTTTCTTCCCCAGAAAAAGAAAAATGATTAAATTTATTTCTTGGCTGCACTATTTAAGAAATCTCATTAATTATTTTAATAAATTATTAGTGTTTCTCTTTGCATCTGTTTCTTTTTGTTTTCACTATTAAAAGATCCTTTCAAAATCGATGTATTTTTTAAAAATCCGCCTCTTATGTTTCTCCTTGAACTATTTCTCCGAGTGAACTATTTCTCCTTGAACTATGTTTCTCCTTGAACTATTTCTCTGTAGGTGGCGCGGTACACGGCCTCCCTGTACGCTCATTCCCCAGTAAACACTGCTGTCCAGGATCGCGTATTCATAGGGAGACCCCGAGCCCACAAAGAACAGCTCCCCCTGCAGACGCAGCCCGTCACTGCACACATAAATAACCATATTTATGGCCGCATATTCTCCAACGACTTCTGACGACTTGTTGAGTAGAAGCAGCTATGAATGCTTGAGACGCTGCGGCAACACTTGCTGCTGATTAGCTGCTTAAATCGCTGGCTGTGGTTTGATTGGTTGGAGTATTTGCATATTTCTCTGTAATTGGCTTCTCGACTTTTTCGTCGTCCCCATCCCACCCACACAGCGAGGCTGTGACGCACAGCTCCCGTACCTTTGAATAGGTGCAGCATGTGGGACAGCAGTTTGGCAGCGCCCCCTGTTGACAACCTGCGGTGGTGTCGAAGCTGGTACAACCTGAGCTCCTGAGCCAGGATGCGCTTCCAGAGCGCAGGTACAGTACCTCGATGTCCCAGAGGTGGTGCCGACCAGGTGAGAGTGGATGGGTAAGACCTTCGGGGTCCCGAGCAGCTGGAACGCGTGTCGGCTGCGGGGATCACTCCTCCATGGAACGCGTTTATATATACAATAAATTGTAACTGTCAGTTATTACAGTGTATGACATAAACTGCAAAAACATGTCATAAATGAGCTGTGAAATTTTTCAGGCCATTTTTTTTTTTTCACACATTTTTTTTTTCTTTCAACAGGCCTATAGCATTCCTACAGGTGGGTCAGTTTGTTGGTTAAGAAGTCCTGGATTACTTCAGAATTGGATTCCACTCGCATCCCTGGTGTTTATATCTTCTTGTGGTGGTGATTGGCTGTTGAAACCAAAATCAAACATACCAAGCCTCTTCTCCAGACCACCACTGTCTTGATCCAGACTTTACTCTTATAGAAAACCAAAAGCAATGAGTACCATAGATTAAAATATACAACTCTCCATCCACTTGATGTCTCAAAGTTCAGTCTTAAACCACTAGTATCAGAAGCTCAGTAGCTACAGCTGTAAAAGTTCAGGGGCCCCTTATATAAGCACCATTCCCTGATTGACTCCACCAGAAACACATGAAAATGGTGACCAAAGTAAGACTTACAACCCAAGCATGGCGATACAGGCCATGAAATTTCATTTTCAAAGCACAGCATGTTTTGTGTTGTTGTGCTGTATAATAACCAATTCCTTATACAAAAAATAAATAAATAAATAAATAAAAAAAATACCTTATATAATGATATGCTACAAATGGGGCTAAAGGGGTTTTAACATAATTGATTATAGTGAAAAAAATCAATTGTTAACTAATAATAATAATAATTATTATTATTATTTTTTAAAAAGCATAATGCACTATATTAAAAAATTTCACATAAAAAAGATCAAAAGTGTATAATGTTAAAAAAAAAAAAAAAAAAAATAATAAAAAAAAAAAAAAAAACAGTACAGACATTATAATTTTACATTAAACTATACAGTATTACTGTATCTTTCATCAAATAAATGCAGCCTTAATAAGTTAAGAAACTTATTTCAAAAACATCACAGAATATGTGTCAATTAAACAAACAACAATTCGAAAATATAATAATAATTAATACAGTAATAAAAAAAACATTACTAATGATGAAATACATTATTATTAATAGTAGTATCATTAGGGCCCGAGCCAATGGGCGCAGGGCCCTCTTGTTTTACTAAAAACTACTACTATTATTATTATTATTATTTTTTTTTTTTTTTTCTTTTAACCTTTCGGGGTGTTTTGGAGGCCTTAACATACTCAAAAACTCTTGAAAATTGGCCCACACATTGGAACCTGCGGCCATCAGGACGCCGCAGAGGCTGGGACCCGGGCGTGGCACAGGGGCTCTACGGCGCCCCCTGGAACACAGTCAGAAATCTTGAACCATAGCTCACACATACTTGCACGTATTCATATGAAACTCGGTACACTTATAGATCTCATTGAGCCGAACAACTTTCCTATGTCAAAGACTCCGCCCAACAGGAAGTCAGCTATTCAGGGCTGTTTATAAAAAGCATGCTCTGGAATTTGATATACTCCTCTGAGGACTTTCAACCGTTTGCCTCAAAACCCGGTGAACATGATCTCAAGACATTGGGGATGAAAAATTGCCAGGGGATTTTTGATATCTCGAACGGTTTGGCCGTGATGATGCGTTGAAATTAGGGCAAAAAATGAGAAACAGGAAATGTCTAATAACATCCACATACACTACCTGAGTTTGATCAAACTTCATTGGTTTGTTCGATGTATGATGCCGATCGCATAGATGTAACTATTTGGAGTGAAAGTTATAGCGCCACCAACTGGCAGCAGAAAGTGTGTCATTTTCAAAATGCTTTGAATTCAGCATCTTATTTTCACTCGATTTGCTTCAAACTTCATCAGAATAATGACAAAACACGGCCGATGTAAATCTCTTGTGGGGATATTGATATCTAATAAAGTGTTTCCATGGCAACGCTTCAAACTTGAATATTCTGTTCTGCTGATTTTGAGGCAGATAACATGCTCAGAATTACATGAAACGCAAAACACATATCAGTCCTAATGATATATAGACAATGGCAAAAGCTCATAAAAAGGCGTGGAGGAGGCACTCTATAGCGCCACCTTTTGTCAAAAGTGGGGGGTTAGTTTTAGCTACAGACACCAAACTCGGTACATAAATTATTCTTATCAAGACGGACAACTTTCTAATTTACAGTCATTAGCTACGACCAACAGGAAGTCGGCTATTTTGGTTTAAATGTGGATTTTTGGAAAAATATTGCTGTGAATTAATGCATACTACTCAGAGGAAAATTACACTATACTCACCAACCTTTGTCTACATGATGACAAAACATTGAGGAACCTAAATTGCGAATGGATTTTGGATAGCTTGAATGGTTTTGCCGTGGTGATTTTTTGAAATAACAGTAAAAAGGGAAACTTTTACTTGTCTTGTATTTTTAAATTGCAGCTTACAAACACTTCAAAACCATTTTTCATACAGAGTAGAAGTCATTCTGAGGAAATATGCATAGTTTCACGACTTTGAAACACTGTATGGATAACAGAAAATTAAAAAACTGTCAGACATCTGATCTCACTCTGAGGCCACTCTCTCTGTGTGAGGGAAGGGGGGGGGTTCTGGCTGACAGAGAGAGAGAGAGAGAGAGAGAGTTAACATCTCTTTAATCACCAGAAAAAAAGGAAAAATTGTGTGTTGTTGTTTTTTTTTTTTTTTAATCATTACAGCTTAAGAAATCTTTTAGGCCTTATCCTTTTCTGTCAGTTTTAGGGACAAAAAAAAAAACTAGTACAATTTGTAGGGCACAGACAACATGATTTTATATGATTTTAATAATTAGGTTAAGAATTATGTTAATTGCAACATAAAAAGATTTAAAAAAAAAAAAACGTAGACTTAGCTGTAATGCAGGCAAAAATATTTTACAAATGCTTATAGATCAATAAAATCATTAAAAATGCTTTTTCCTTGAGTGCATAATAATTAGTCACATTGATAGTCTGATTATATTTTTTTTCCAAGCACATTTTGCCAATTCCAAATCACATCAATCTTAATAAATACTATACATTTGTTATTTAATCATTTATGAGTGATATATAATTGTCATTGAAGGCTGGAAGTGAAAAACTCCTTATATTCAGGAGTGCTGAATTATTAGGCATGTTTTCTTGTCATGCATTGGTCATAGAGCTTATTGTAGCGGTGTCTCAGGTGTTGAAATAGATTTGTTATACATTATACAGGTTTACACGTACTCCGTTTGCAGTGCGTATACAGTATGTGTATGCGGTGCAGAAGCAGCAGCGAGAGCGCGTTATTGTAACGCGAAAGCACATTAAAATAATGCGCGAGCGCGAATCTATCGGCGCGCAAGCAGATTTCCTTTGCTTTGTCACAAAACCAGACACGCGTGCTCAGATAAATGCTGCTCTCGCTCGGAGAGAATGCGCACACTTAAAACGTGTCTCCTCTCGCTCAAACTGTGTCCTGCTCACTCACAACTCTCTCTATGCTCAGGCGCTAGATATTCATTCTTTTCGCATCTTTCTATTTCTAACCTTTTCTGTTCACATCTTTTACCGTGTGCAGTGTGAACGCTCTGAACCATTAACATGGGCTCGGAAAAAATACGCATTACAGATAGAGTGTGTGAATCTGGAGTTATGAAGGCATATGCCCAGTCTGTTCTTTTCTCGCGCTCCTTTTAGGCGCCCTTCATTCTGACTGGTTCAGACAGCTACACCAAACGTGCAGTGTGTAATACCAATCATGGTCACCAATAGATGGCGCTATAGGATTACTTTTAAATAATTGTTGTAGAAACGTGTATAGACCGTTTAAATTATTTATAAAAATCTTTCAAAGAAAAATATGTATTTTAAAAAGCTAATGAATTTTACTGTTAATATATTTTTATATAATAATTTAACAAATGTTTATAGAACTAAAAAAGGATTTTTAAAAATTGTTTATAGATCATGAAAAGTGTTGGCAACAATAAGCTCTTTTTGGTTTACATTAGTTAATGCTTTAACTAACATGAAGTAACAATGAACATTCTATTTTTCAGATAATTTATTAATCTTTTTTTATGTTAGTTAATCCTATCATTAAAAATATTAATGTTCATGTTATTTCACAGTACATAAACTATCTTAAAATAAAACTGTAAATAAAAAATGTATTAGTAAATAATGTATTAAAATATTTTAACTAAGCTTTAATTAACATTAATATATATATATATAAATAAACAAATATATAAAAATATAAAAATATATATATATATATATATATGTGTGTGTGTGTGTATGTTAAATAATATAGTTAAATAATGTAGTCTTTAACATTAGTACAAGCTAAGTATGAACAACATTTTTACTGCATTTGTGTTAGTAAAAAAATTAATATGTTAATTCATGGTAGAGTAACTGATGTACATTAACTATACATTTTAATTAATAATGTAGTAATCCATTTTGAACATAATATTAAAAAGAGACTCACATTAATAAATGTCATACAGTTGTTGTTAATGTAATTTAATATAATTAATGTTAATAACTGAAACATTATTGGAAGTGTTACTCAAGTTTTATATATTATGTTGTGTGTGTGTCTCTTGATGGTTTGGATTAACCCTTTCATTGCTGTATCCCTTAATTCCAAACTGCTAAATCAGGTGTGCCCAATCCTGTTCCTGGCGATTGACTGTCCTGCAAAGTTCAGCTCCAAATATATTCAGTTACACATACCTTTAATTTTCAAGTGATCCTGAAGACCTTAATTAGTTGCTTCAGGTGTGTTTGATTAGGGTTGGAGCTAAACTTTGCAGGACAGTTGATCGCCATTAACAGGGTTGGACACCCCTGTGCTAGAGGGTAACTGTTTATGTGCCCGCTGGGTACAGTTTTCCTGATGGCACCGGGGTGACGTTTGCGCTGACGGCTCGGGCCCGCCATCGCTGCTTGCAGCTATATTTATCATTATTATATTTTCGAATTGCTGTTTATTAGCGACGTTTCATTATACAAATAGCAGGGGTTCTTTGGACTTGAAATGGGAATGTTTCCTGGGATGGAAGAAGAACACTTGCTGAAGCTTAACCTTCTGTCACTCAACATTGCTTGAAGAAGGGAAAGCGATGACGCTCAGCGTTCTGAACTGTCAGTAGCGTTGTAGTCGCGTCGCGTCGCTGCTAGTGCAGATTGTGGCGTATTCAGTGACACACACACAAACACACCTGTCATTCTCACACGCGGAAGAGCAGAGAAACGTGTCGTGACAGTAAACACCTGGGGTTATCTTAATACAGACTGTCAATGGCGCGTCTGAAAGCTTCATGACATCGCGCGTCGCGTTCTTCAGACAGCGAAGATGAGAGTTGTGTGGAGTTTCATCTTCGCAGCTCTCATGCTCTCACCGGTAAGACACTTTCAACTTTATTTTCACTTCTAGGTAGCTTTCATAGTCGCTCAAGTTTAAATTTCAGCTTTCAAAAATTTTCACTTTAATAGCTATCATGAATCATTTCCAGCTGTATTTTTGCGTGTTATTGCTGTTATAAAGAAATAAGAGATTAACAGCCTATTTGTATGTACACTTACAGAAAGTATAGGCTATTTTGACGTGGATGCTAACAATTAATCGTCGATCAATTAATGGTCGATAAGAAATATAATCGATTTAAGCTAGCCTATTTATGGTAGATCAAGCTATAGTTTTGGGGTGCGTGCGGCTCATGCGCTAAACACACAAATAATTTTCACACAATTACGAATTCTGCCAACAATACCAAGCCAAGGGCCACTGATTACAAATGTTGCTTTTGTTAAAATAATCAAAAAAAAAAAAAAAAAATCAAAAAAAAAATTGGTCACAAGATAAATATTCAGATTTTCCCCCAGTAGTGTGTTTTATTCAAACAATCATGACATTTTTTGCATTTAGATACAGAAGAACTTTGCCTTTTAAATATAAAAACCAATGAACAAACAAAAAATCTGATCTCCATGTCTGCCATGCAAATCAACCTCACCTCCACACCTCAACACTGGACCCCCCCACTTTCCGTAATTGCAGATTCAATTATTAGATATGTCAGCATTAATATTTTTATACTTAGATTTTTTTGGGGGATCAAACTGTAACACTGTGTGTCCCAACCAGACGTGACGTGACGCGACGCGATAAAAAGTATCTTTTCCATGTAGTTTTTGTCCTAACCACCCGCGACAGCGACACGTCACAATAAGCGAAACGGAATTCTGTTTTAGAATCACTCACTGCGAACCAACATCCATAACAAAGATGGTATCACTCACTCACTCACTCACTCAAAACTGTTCAGTCCATTCACATTTGAATCATCTATTTTCAGGGTCCACTTTTCTTTACTTCACACTTGCCATGTTTTTGCTGTCACATGGTAGGATATCTACACTGGACGCTACAAAGCATTGCAAATCATTTGAACGTTGTTTCAGCACGCCATGAATGGTTTTCTGTCGGGGATGTTGTTGCGCCGCGCTGCTCCGCATCCAGTGTAGACAGCATCACTGATTATAAGTTCTGCTTTATTTTGTTGTGCCGCTCGAGTCCGGTATCTAAACAGTGTAAGTTAATGTCGCTTTCTGATGCTGCGTTTGAATTGTCATGCCACATTATTTGAAATTAGCAAGGGCCAAACATTTTCTCTCGCGGGCCCCTATTGATGAACCCTGCTTTAGCCTATATGTCATATATATGGATATTTATCTTGTGACCATCTTTTTTTTAACAAATGATACAATAATATTATCATTGTAGTAATAATAATAATAATAATAATAATAATAGGTCAGTGGCCCTTGGCTTGGTATTGTTGGCAGAGTTCGGCCTTTGGCGAAAACTAATTGAGGAACCCTGGGCTACAGCCTGTGCGTGACGGTGACGGCTGGATCTTTTGCACAAATAATTCACACAATGTAAGAATTACGCTTTTAATGTGATCCAAAATGTAAAAGTACATTAAAATAGAAACAATACAAAGGCCTTCAATATGAAAAGCAATATAAATTTGGCAGCTAAGTCAAGTTTATTGTGTCATCATATAGGCTATTGGTCTTGTCTTGTCATTATATACTGGGCTCTCATATCTTCATGTTTTCTCAATATTCCAAAGCAAATGACACTGTAAATGGTAAGAAAAGCAAATTATATCTTCAGCACAAGCGACACATTGGATGTAGAGCTGCCGGGAAAGCGAAAGTGAATACCGGTGCATGTGACCTGCTGAAAATAAATAAATTAATTAATAATAGAATAATTCATTCCTGCAACTTGCTAATTTGTTCCTATGACTTATTAATTTGTGGCCACAGTCAATGTTTCATAAATTTGTTCTGTAATTAACTCATGATTTAACTAAAACCAGGGAATTAATAAATAACTCATATAAAAACAAATTTTTAATTCTTGGCCACGAAATCTTTTACTGACATTCCTAAGTGGCATGGAAAATAGCGTGTTTTCTTGGATATATGTACCATGGTAATACTACGGTATTCTCTGAAGTACCCTGGAGTGTAAATAATATTATACATGAATGGTGCACATAAACTTGTAGCCAAATACAAAGACAATAAATAATTTTTTTGTTTAAAGATAATGATGGCTGTTTTAGTAACTACAAAGACTTTCTTCAATTGCATTATATACACTATATATATTATTAAGTTGGGAGTGAATGATTCCAGCTTTTGAATCAAGCATCAAGCCAATGTGTGATCTGGATTATTTCATATTTGTGGTCTAAATGTATAAAAAACACAACATTCAGCAATAGCATATTTTCTAATCTTTCATACTGGAGATTGAAGTGTGGGTCTATCTCTCTGGGTTTGGTGTGAGTCTCCTGATGCTGATAGGACTCCCCATGGAGACTTTGTGCGGTTTGGACATGTTCCTGACAGAGTGATGGACAAATGTAGTGTACAGGTGCAGTATAACTGCTCCACTGCCTGTCAAATCGGGGTCGAAATTGTCATTTCTACCCCAAGAAAGACAGGGGTGATAGTCTACAGAAGGACCTGGACTAACCATAAGAGATTTGGAAAACCCAGATCCAGAACGGTTCCTCTGGTGTTTCCTCCAGCTGTGCTGTACCGTAGACACTTTTTTGTCAAGCAGCCACTAGAGACATGTGATGTGGTGCTGAGGGCCTGGATGATTCATCTTGTGGAAGAGGAATTTGGTGTCAGCCGTGCTAAAGGATATGAACGATCTCTTGTGAGAACTTCTACGTCTTTGAGGACACTACCACTCTCTGAACGTACAGCATGTCCACAGACAAGATCGGTCTCATGGGGCGCATGGCTGATGTGGCAGTTGACCAAAGATACTGTGAGAAAGTGTCCACATGAGTCAGGTGGGTACCTACCTGACCGAAAGAAAATAGTTAACAAATAATATAATGATTTACTCACCCTCATGTCATATATGCTGTTTTTTTCCTTCACATGGAACACAAAAAGTCAAAACTCACTGAAAGTCTAATTCACAATCATGTTTAGATTCCAAAATGCCTCCTCACACCAGGTTTATCACCACTGATGCCAAATCACCATAGGTTCTCATGCATGTTGTAACCAAACATGATATACCAGTTTAAATAAACAAGATGAAGAACACGATTTGAGCAACAGTGGAGGGATATATATATATGTATATGTTTAATGTTTCACTAAAGAAAAAAAAACGGACAAACAAACATATGACATGATGTTGAGCATAAATTAGAAAACTGGTTTAGGTTGTTTGAAGATACTGTTCTGTCTTGATTTACCAGGTGTATCAATTTGCAGATTATACTTCTAAACTCTTTTATTTGGTCATTTGTGCCCTTCCAGACATTGTGGATATCCTGAATTTTCCATTTGCAAGCACCGGTGAGACGTTTGGTATCATACATAAGTTTTCTTCCTTCAGAAATAGAGATCTAGAGAGGAGACGCACCCTTGCTCTCAAACAGCCAAGGTCAGACTTGCTGTCAAGAAGCTTCATTCAAATTTCTCAGTGCTACTCTATAACAATAACAATGCTGTTTGAAAAAAGTTAAGTTATATATTCATTAAATACATATAAAGCACATACAAAGGGTGATCTAGATGGTTGCTATGGTATTTCTGAAACGTAACTTTAGAACATCTAGAAAAGTGCCTATTAACAGCCTTGCAACCACTCTGAAAACTCTCGTGGCCACTCAGAACATCTTGGCAACACCCTACTCATCACCCAAAATACATTAGCAACACTCTTGCAATGCTCCAGAAACCACTATGAACACCAAAACAAAACACCAACAACCAATAAGAAAACAAGAAAACAACACCAAAAGTCACTCAGAAAACCTAAGCACCAACATAGTTGTCACTCGCAATACATTAGCAACACCCTAGACGTCACTCAGAAAACATTAGCAACAACTTATTTGTCATTCACAATACATTAACAACACCCTAGTCATCACTCAGAATACATTAGCAACACCCTATTCATCACTCGCAATACATTAACATCACCTAGCTGTCACTCAGAATACATTAGCAACACCCTAACAATGCTATAGAAACAACTCTGGCAACACCCTTACAATCACACAGAATATCCAACTAACTCTTGTCAGGCTGTAGTTAAGAGTTAGTTGGATATTCTGTGTGATTGTAAGGGTGTTGCCAGAGTTGTTTCTATATCATTGTTAGGGTGTTGCTAATGTATTCTGAGTGACGACTACTGTGGGCCCTATCAACCATAATGCCTAGCAACACCCTAGAAACCTCTCAGAACACCTTAATAATACTGGGCTAGTTGTACAACCTCTACATTATATCTAACACTGTGTTTTATGGAAATGTCAGATGCAATATGAGATAACTAACATTACTGTGCTCACTATAAGCACTTCATTTGTGCTTGCTGTCCTGATGATGTGATGTGTAAAGAGGGTGTTGGCCCATCATGTTTGAAGCTCCCATTATCTGCTCTCTGCAGTGTGACCCTGTCAGTGTGGCTGTACTTGCTGAGCTGGTGCAGTCAGTCTGTGTGTGGAATAATCAGGCATGTCAATGAACACAGGAACTATGAAAGTCCTCTCATTATGCTGTCTGACACAGGTAAACCAGTCAGGGCGCATTCCATCATATGATCTCACTTCAAGAAAAAACTCGAGCATATATAAAAGAATAGTTCAGCCACGTCAAGAACATCCTAAAATAATAATAAAAACCTATGTTGCTCAAACCATTATCTTTTTGCTGTGGAACATAATTTTTTTTTTTTAGAAGAATGTTTGTGTCATGCAGTGAAAGTACATGTTATGAACTATATTTCAAGCCAGACAATAGCTATGTATGAGAAACAGACTGAAATATAATTTGTTAGTTACTAAAATATATATAACATGTCAATATGTCTTGGTCCTCAGGCGATATAGTGTTGCAGGTGCAATTGGTTGATGGAGAGGATCAGGCACTTACAGCATACGCAGCTTTACCCCTCCATACCTGGATCCGTCTGGACATCTTCTTTCAGGTTTCAGAGGTACGTCAGCTATATTTATATGCAGTCATGTGCACTTTTCATACTAGGGGTGTAACGGTACACAGAAGTCACGGTTCAATGCGTACCTCAGTTTTAGGGTCATGGTTCGGTTCAACAGGAAAAAGCAACAAAGACAGAAGTGCTACATAATGTAGCATGAGCGGTTGTTTTTGATTTGAATTAGATAATTATGTAATTTCAAGATTTAAAGCAAAAACAGAATGGTTTGACTTGATTTGTGAAATTATGGTACATAAGACACCTGCACTAAACAAAAACATCAGAGGGGCTGAATGAGACAGCAGCTGGCGCTAAAGGAATAGCAGATACAGCGTTTCCTTGGTTACCGCTGTAATCAAAGCAGTGCTGTGCTTATAAACACTACTTTAATATGCATTATATGCAGTTAAGTGGAAAGAAAATGTCTTCGAAAATTTTCTGAAGATGGTTCCCGTCAGAGATATATTCATATAACCCACCACCCCCAATTCAATATTTATGTTTTTCCTTCAATATTTTGCGCATCGAAAACAGTGAGCTTGATCTGCCTGGATCGGTATTGTGTCAGTATTAAGCATCTCTGTCTTCTGTTAGCATCCCGTTTGCAGACTTATAACAGTTCCACAAAAATTTTGGGAAATAATTGCTATGCAATCTGTGTGCAATTCTGGAATAGAGATCGGCCAAAATAAAGCTAGAAAACAAATTTTTCAGAATTATAGCTGGTCGACCAGTGCATCTCTGGAACCCCGAAAATTTCCCACACTTCTGATTTAAAACAAGCAGGCGGTTCTTCAAACTTTTGTGTGCCATCTGAACTCGTTCTTGTTTTCTGTTGGTGTGTTAGATCGTCTCTTCTTCTGCTCTATCCTGCTGTGATGGTTAGCGTTGCATCACCACATGTGCCCTCTTCTGAATTGATCGCCTATGACTGACTTTCTTAATCGTCTGACTGTATGAACCGAACCTTGAGGTCCGTACCGTGACCGTTTGAGACAAATACTTGTACCGTTACACCCCTAATACGTACAGAGGCACAACTGATGAAACAACATTTATGTGTGAGTGTAGAAGACACTGAACTCTTGGCTGTTTTTCTCATGTCAGGCAAAACTCACAATTACAGAGATCTTACCCGCAGGAAAGACTTTGGAGAGCCCTCATTTTTTTGAGTAAGTCTTAACATCTCACCTACACAAAAAGTAAATGAAATAAAATAAGTAAATAAATAAATAAATATTAACAATAATAATTATTATTATTAGGCTATTATTATAATTATTTCCAGTAGCTCGAACAGTATGTCGATAGCAACACCAAGCTCTTGGGTTTGATTCCCACGGAAAGCAAGAACTGATAAAATGTAAATATGTACCTTGAATGCAACATACTGTGAGTCACTTCAGATAAAAGCGTCTGCCAAATGCATTTTATCATTTTATGCAAATTATCATTTTGTAGGGTGAACTATTCCAAAGTCTTTGTATTGTTTCCAGTAAAATATAAATAAATAAAATATCTTTAAATTAATATTAATTTAACCAAGAAATAAATTGAATAAAATGTTTTTTTTTTCTAATTAATAATTCTAATTAATTTAAGTATATTGTCTTGTTCCAATGACCTTTTTTTCTTTAGTTTTAGGTAAACGTCCAACTAAATTTATGTACGTATTTAGTGTTAAAAAAAAAACTTTCTACAGCCATTTTTTATAGTGTAGTCCATGTTTAAACTTTCTTTCTTTCTTTCTTTCTTTCTTTCTTTCTTTCTTTCTTTCTTTCTTTCTTTCTTTCTTTCTTTCTTTCTTTCTTTCTTTCTTTCTTTCTTTCAGTTTTGATCAGCCAGTTCAATTCAATGACACATCAGGATATTTTGTGATTGGTGGATGCATCTACATGCAAGGGATTCATGGCTATATTGGACCAATCAAATACTATCGGTTAGGGTCAGAAAATGTGAGTCCTCTCTTATCAATAAATGAATGCATATAAAAAAATATTCCGCAAATAATAATCACATGAAGCAGCATACATTCAGACATTCTTATGCGATAATATCTTATATCATTTCTATTCAAGGTGACAAACCCCCTGTCCCCTGTTAGGACACTAAAAGAGCTGGACAGACTCCACAGACACTGTGAGGAAATGAGACAGGTTACTGAAGACTATCTGCAAGCACTGAGACAAAGCCGAGACATCTCTAGAGGTCAGTTACCATGAACGTGACCATAATATACCAAATGATTTGGTATAATCACCTACCATAACATGACAAATTTTGTTTTTGCGATTCATTTTCATCCGCTGAGGAGCATGAACTTTAGTATGTAGGAAAAAAAAGAGCTTTGTTATTAAGCTCTTATTAAAGAGTTTGTTATTAATGGCAACAAACCTGGTATGCTGGAGTACCAGCTTGAATGACATTTGAGAGTGTTGGCTCTTCAAAATGTAGAAATAATGTAAACAATGACAACATTTTCATTTTGGGTGAACAGTTCCTAAAGATTTTGTGGTTTTGGTCATCAGATGTTTGTGAGTCTTTTTATGGAGACCTTAAGAGGAAGTTTGATCGTAGGGAATGCACACAAACTTGGTCGTGGGACCAGCAAAGAAGATTCAACCTCACCCTGAGGCTTCTAGAAGAACATCAGGAGCTCATAACAGGTAGCAGTGGTTTAATGTGGTCATTTATAATGTGAACTATGATGATTTTGATGGAAAAGTTCCTTTGTTCCTCAGGTCTGGGCAACAGCAACAGACATTTGCTACGTGTCAGCCGAGTGGTTTACCAGGATGCGGTAAAGACAATAGCTAAAGCAGAAGAATCTGACAGCGGTCTGGATCTCCTGTCCACTGTAATTCAGCAGCTTCAGGTGTCCTCCTGCTGGGGTCACCAGCACTCCTCTCTTCTGCTGGCTACCCTGCACCTGTCCGGCCTGGGTGTCCCGGTGGACCTGGAGCAGGTGGGAACCACAACACCTGAGCATTCAACAGCCATTATAAAAGAGCCACACAGCGGAAGCGTAATTCATCTTGAAGTCAACCTGAAAAACTGAACCTATTTACTTTCTTAAAGGGATATTTGAATTCTGTCAGTATTGTTCATCTTCCGAACACGAATGAAGCTATTTTTAATGAAACCTGAGACATTTCTGTCACTTCACTGACAGTTCATGCAACTACAGCTTTGATGATTCAAAAAGTTCATAAAGTGATCATTAAACGAATCCATATGAATAGTGCTTTAGTCCAAATTTTCTGAAGAGACTCGATTGCTTTACATTGATTGACCATCAAATTTCATGTGTTTTGTTTAAATACTTTTGACCCCGTCCACCTTCCATAGTTTTTGCGTGTCAAGCAAGTATTATTGAGCTTCTGTTTGTTCACTGATCGATGTTTATATATTTAATTTTAAAAGATTAATTTTAAGATCTCTTTATGAATTTTTTAAAAGCTTCAGAATGGTAGTTGCATGAACTGTCAATGGAGTGACAGAAATCTCTCCGATTTCATTAAAAATATCTCTATTTGTGTTCTGAAGATGAACAAAAGTCTTACAGGTTTGGAACGACATGGAGGTATGTAAATGATGACAGAATTTTCATTGCTTTTTAATATATTCTTGGTCTTACTTTGACTCATACATCAGTGCACAATTTTTCTAACAGAAAAATGTTTTAACTAACTTACACAGGACTGCTTAACTAACTAATAACTGCCTCTAAAAACATATTTTTCTCACCTAGGCTTATCGATAGGCTAGCATTTTAATGGTAACCATTAGCCAAATAGCTATATTTTTAGGCTATTATTGTAGCTTTTCTTTTGTTTTATGTTGACTTGAGTAGTAATTTGATAAAAAGCTACAAATACAGAGACACTGTTGTAGAAGTGAGAACAAGAGCTAAAGGAGAAACACAGACACAGGGGCACCAGATACACATTTTGATTGATACAGCAATAACAGCGTCAAAGTTTGATCTTGAACTGTTGATAACATCTTTTTCTCAGGGTCATGTCTATAGTTTGATAGGCGGTGTCTCTGATGACCGTCTTGCTCTGATGCATTTGGGATACAAGCACATGCAGGGTCTGGACGGTTTCCCCAAAGACCAGAACACAGCTTACGGGTACTACTCCAACATTGGCACACAGACCAGCATCGACTGCAATAAAGTGCAAGACTCTTCGGTGAGTTACACATTTATGTACAGAGATTAGCAATGCATGTAAATGTTAATATAAATGATTTTATAGGTATAATACAGCAGTTATATTTAAACCAGCTCTGTTTGTTAGTGTTTATCTTGAGGATTCAATTGGGCAATATCTCAGCATTTGCAGAGAAATGAAGATAATTCAAACATATTACATTATTGTGGCAGACAAAAAAAAAAAAAAAAAAAAAAACACGTAACAAAAACGTTTTATTACATGGCAAGCTTAACTAATGTATGCCATATAGAAACATCTCAAGAAAAATTTTATTAGTTACAACATCTGACGATGAAATAAAAAATTATGTTATAAAATGTTTTTCAAAACATATAAAACAATTACATTTCTACCAGAAAGACCATATCAATTTAGAATGCTGTTTAGTGAAAAATACTAAATTCTTCATAATTCCATTAATTCAGTTTAACAAACATGCTTGTCTTAATTAGGCACTTAATTCAATTTGATTTTGGTCATGAAAACGCAATTAATTTGAACACAGAACGTAAAGGTTTTGAATTTGCAAATGCTCATTTGCTAATAAAATGGTGCTTTAGTATCAGGTGGATCTCTTGTTTATCAGTGAGCACAGTCAAATAGTTATATAAAGGACACTACTGAAGTGTGTTAAGTTGGTTGTTAATGAAATATTGGAACTGTGTGTTGATTAGCAGCAGATTGTTTTGATGTGAAGTAATCTTGTCTAAATGTGTCTCTTCTCTGCAGCAAACTCTCACAGAACATGTTCATTTAAACAATGACGACGAGCTCCACACTCAAACAGGCGAGCTGGGCGACATTGTGCAGTATTTGAAACACCAGGCTGACAGAGGAGATGTAGAAGCTCAGGTGTTCACTTTTTGTCCTCACTTTCTCACGATCTCTCTTTGTCTTTGGGTATCTCTCAAGTTAAACTTGAAATTTTGACTTCAGTTCTTCTGGTTTTGGAAATGTAGTGAGGGTTTGTTGAAGTGGATGAAGATCTGGGGCCAGATTCAAAAAAAGTCTTCTAAACTGTTGTCTTCTTATTTTCTAATTTCTAAAAATATTAAGAATATATTGTATTTACAAGAGAATTACAGTTTTAAGAATTACATTTTTTGAAAAGAATGTTCGGAAAAGTCATTGTACGTAAATAATTTCTTTAAGTTAGGATAAACTCCAATTTGTTTAAAATTCTCAAAGGTGACGTCTGTAATTTTATTATTGAGAAAAAAAGAAATAAATAAACATATAGGGCCTTAAATATTTGACAACTTTCAAAAAGTGCATGTAGGAGCTTTCTTAAGAATGTCATATAAATTATTTTAAATAACTTTCTTTTCTTATTTATTTATTTATTTATTTATTTGTCCTTTTTTAAATGAAAACCAGAACTGGGGCCCAGGGTCTAGGACAAATATTTAAATTTCTTTGGAAACTTTATTTCCAATTTATTTTCAGTTTAAGATGAATGAATGAATGAATAGATATATTTTCGTGACTTTGTGTCCCCACTTTGTGTTTGTGCAATAATTCTAAACAAAACTACAAAGGTTATGTAAAAATATGACAGGATGAAAAGCTACTCTTTATACTAATAATTTTCAAAACCGAAGATGACAACGACAACCTGGGTTTTCTGGAATATAGTAACACAATTTCCCCATAATGTTACAGATAATTGTCAGCAAAGGGACCTTTTGTTTCTTCATTTGAGATCCTCAGCTGTTGTAACTCAGTTGTGGCTGGTGTCTTGTAGAAAACTCTGGCCGGGATGCTTCTTTGGGGCAGTAATGGGGTTGAGAAAGACATTCCAGCAGCAGTCATGTGGTACACCAGAAGCGCCCTGCAGATGGTCGATCCCTCTGCTATGTACGACTATGCCATTCTCCTTCTGAAGGTGATCCACAGGTTACATGGAAATCTCTTGAGCCGTATCTTTTAGCCTTTGCATTGTAAAAAAGGCAGACATGCTTGTTTTGTATAAGTAGAAACTTCTGACACAAGATTAGGAAAATAAATGTAAAACATTGTATCTATAGATACTTTCAAGACTGCCCGGCATGTAGAAACAACTGCTTGCTTTGTGCTTGAACAGGGCACAGGAGTGAAAAAGAACCGAACGCTTGGCCTTGAGCTTCTGGAGAAAGCTGCCAACATGGTGAGCGCACGAGTATCAGCGTGTATATGGAAGTGTATGGAAGTGTTGTGATTTCTATAATGGGCCATGTGTGTTTTTCTCAGGGTTCTGTAGAAGCTCTGAATGGTCTCGGATGGTACTACAGTAACATAGTAAAGGAGGAAAGAAAGGCTTATCGATACTTTGAGTTGGCGGCTCAGAATGGCAGTCGTGATGGGCTCTTCAATGTGGGAGTCTACCAGTTAAATGGTGACAATCCTGACAAACCAGACAGGAATGAGGTCAGGGGTCTCACATTTAAGGGAATAGCTGACCCAGAAATGAAAATTTGCTGTTAATTTATTCACCCTCAGGGCATCCAACATGTAGGCGACTTTTTCGACAGTAAAACAGAAAAGAAGATTTTTAGCTGAAACCTGGTGATTCATATAATGCAAGCCAGCGGCTGCCCACTTTTGATCATTAAAAAAGCATATCAAGTAAACACTAAATTAATACCTTTGGCTCATGACGATATATTGAGGTCTTATGATATAATTTGGCTCATGTCAGAAAGTGAGTTTTGATTGAGTAACTTGTAGATCTGTGCAGCTCGAGCCGAGAACTGTTTCAGATGCTTCAGTCCGATTTGGTGAACTGGGTAAAATTTTTCACCAAAAAGAACCGTTTTAAAAAAATTATTCATTCACAAACTGAACATCACTCCCGACCGTTTGCCTGAGGCTTTAAAGGGGTCATATGATGCTTTTATTAAAGATCATTATTTTGTGTATTTGGAGTAACAGAATATGTTGACATGCTTTAATGTTCAAAAAACACATTATTTTTCAAATACTGTACATTATTGTAGGTTCTCTGTGCCCCGCCTCTCTCAAATGCGTCGTTTTGTACAAAGTCCCTCCTTCTGACAAGCGCAGTGTGCTCTGATTGGCCAACTGACCCAGTGCATTCTGATTGGCCGAACACCGCAAGCACTTGTCGGAAATGTAACGCCCCTTTCCATAATCGTGAGCTTCATCTTTTAAAATAAATGTAAAGACAGTTAATAATGTCCTTATTTTTACCATCAGTTCAAGCTCGAATGGGGAACAGAGTTGCGTGACAGACACAGTGACTCCACTGTGTGACCGTCTCTCTCTCTCTCTCTCTCTCTCTCTCTCTCTCTCTCTCTCATACACACACACACACACACACACACACACTTACACGATGCGCAAAATTCCACATTTAAACAGTCAATAGCAAATACTTAAACTAAACATTTGGGTGGCATAAAGCAAATAATTCAGAAGCGCCAGGTTGTCGTAGCAAATAATTACCTCCTCTCCTAGGTTGCTGTTCTGTTGTAAGTAATCTTAAAGATTCATAAATGCATCTACTTTCAGAAGGCCAAATAAAGTGCTTTCGCCTAGATACACACAGCATCTCCCTGACATGGCTGTTTCAACACTAACTGTGGTTACTGAAACCATGCCCTCTTTCTTTGTGTGAACATTTGGGAGGCATTACGCAAATATTTCCACATAGTGATGCAGACATGTGGGGTCATGTTAAAAGGAGTCATTTTAGGAGGGCGTGGCAGAGTCTTAACTTTGATAAAGAATATCTCTTTGGATTTGAGACTTTAGTCTTTGCAACTTTACAGATCTTCTTTATGCACCAAGAGCTTGTAACACTCCAAAGAGAAAGGAAAAATTTATATGACCCCTTTAAATTATAGGTAATAATGTTGTAAATAATATTCATTTTCTTGCACAGACCGATCGTTTCGCTTCATAAGACCTCAATATATCGTCAGGAGCCACAGGTATTAATTTTGTGTTCCTTGATATGCTTTTTTTAATGATCAAAAATGTAATCTACATCTTGGATGGCCTGAGGGTGAGTAAACTAACAACAAGTTTTAATTTTGGGGAGAACTATGCCTTTAACCTTAGATGGATAGTTACAGTTTAACATTTTATGACTTGAGTTTCCAGTGTATTGATCACTGTGCTTTTTCAGACTGCTGCATTCCACTACTTTTTGCATGCAGCTCAGTTGGGTCACGTGGACGGCGCTGTGCAGTCGGCATTTTTTCTCTCCACTGGATCCATACAAGGAGTGCCAAGAGATCAAGACAAAGCTGTGCTGTATGTCAGTCTCATATATCCTTCTACCTGAACACGTCTCTCAAAAATCCTTTAATGTCTGCCACCACACATGGACTGATCATTTACTGGAAAAAACACAAAATGCATATGTCAGTATCTGATGGATAGATCAGTATTTAATATGCTTGGTTATTTGATGTTTCTCTCTTTTGTTGGGTTTCTTCAGGCTGTTGAAGCGAGTCAGTGAGATGAATGGACATCTGGGTTTCATGGTTAAAGACGCACTTCAAACTTATCAAAGAGGATCATGGTGAGATATCCATCCATCCATCCATGCATCCATTCCTTCATCCATCCATCCATCCATCCCTTCATCCATCCATCCATGCTTCATCTCTTCATCCATCCATCCATCCATCCCTTCATCCATCCATCCAACCAACCAACCATCCATTCACCTGTCCCTTCATACATTCATCCATCCATTCCTTCATTCATTCATCCACCCATCCATCCATCCATCCACCCCCATCCACATACACACAACCAAGCATCATCTCTTCATCCATCCATCCATCCATCCATCCACCCACAGTGTTGGATATTTGATAATTGATTACATGTAATCTGGATTACGTAACCAGATTCCAGAAAATAAATACCTGTAATTAGATTTTATAACATTTTAAAAATAGTCATAATCAGACTACAGTTACTTTTTAGTAATTAAATGACTACTTATTATTCACAAAATAGCAGAAAATTATTCATAATTCATTGATTCACTCTAATTCTTTTTTTTTTGTATCTTTTGTCTTTTCCTATTTGATTATATATATTCGTCTTCCGCTTTTGTGGAAATGCACACACAGATTGACCACTAGTCAGACGGCTATAATTATTTATATTATTTATTTATTTTAATTTAACATTTTTAAGATTTAATTAATTATAAGCTTTTCATCAATTTACAAACCCCCTGCAATTATTTCGAAAACCTCTGGAAACCCAGATGTAATGTAATGTTTAATGTGCTTCCTGACAAAAAATGGAATACATTTTTTTCTCTTTGTATTTTAAGATTAGTATGGTACAAGAATATACTATATAAATCAATGTGAAGTAATCTAAAAGTAATCAAATAGTAGTCAGAATATACTGTGTTACCTAAAATGTGTTAATGTAATGGATTACATTACTAACTACAATTTTCATCTTGTAATTTGTATTCAGTAAGTAATCTACTCGGCACTGTCCATCCATCCATCCATTCATCCATCCCTATATGCATCCATCCATTTATTCATTTCCTGGATAAAACCCTTGAGATCTTGTTTTCGAGGGAGTCACACCCTACCCATAACCCTATCGTTAAACATAACTTCACCCTTTAGGCCCACAGAAGTGGAACTGGACTAGATCAGACTTCATCCATTACGTCCAGAGAGGGAGAGCTGGATGTCATTTGGCCCTGCAGCGAGAACTACTTGCTCTTTTATGATACTTATTTTTTTGCCCATAATTATTTTAAAGGAATTAAGAACCAGCACATTATTGAAAATATCTTTTCTTTGTGTTGCACAGAAGAAAATGTAATATTTCTGAATGTTTGTGTGACTTTTTGTTGTCTGTTCAAGCATGAAGCGTTGGTGAAATATGCCATGCTAGCAGAAACTGGTCTCGGTGTGGCACAGCACAATGCTGCCCATCTGTGTGAGGTGAACAGTGTCTCCAAATCTGCCAGTACAACCATCTCAAGCCTATCATTTCCTGATAATATCATTTGTTTCATGTGTGTTTCTAGGTGTTAGGTCACAGTTCTGCCTGTCAGTGGAGGTATCACAACTACTCCACCTACAATCACATCCCTCAGGAAGTTGGTGAGTCAGAAACACAGCAGTGGCACTGTTACATAACAGCTACTTCACTTTTATGGCTTTGCCTCAATTCATTCACATTTTATTATATTATCTGGCATTTATTATTATTATATGTGAACAAATGTAATTTCTACAACATCTCAAATTTCATTCTAAAGTGTAAATGATGGTTGTGGAATAAAAAGTTCGTATCTAGCATTTTGTGCATCCAAAATACACACAGTTCAAAATATTTACAAATTACCGCCTGATTTGAAATGATGCACAATAAAAAAAATTGTGCCCCAGTGATATTTACGTTACATCCATGATCATTTTCTTGATCCACCACCCTCTCTCTCTCTCTCTCTCTCTCTCTCTCTCTCTCTTTCTGCCTTTATCTACTCCTGTTTCTCTGCCTTCTGCAGGTTTGTTGCGGATGGGTGATTATTACAGTGAACTAGCTGATGTGGCGAAGGCCATAGACATGTACAGTACAGCAGCAGTGCATGGCAGTGCTCAGGTACACACACACACACACACACACACACACACACACACACAAATGAGTCTGTCCAAAGCAGATTCTAGATTTTGGAATCTTACAAAAATTTAAATGCATCAAACATCAAATCAAATGTCTTCTTTAGAATATATATTTTTAAATTCAGTGTATGCATGTGCTGATAATTGTTTGTGTGAACGCTCAGGGCCTCTTTAATCTGGCCATGTTAATTGAAGATGGCTATGACGTTCCTGACATCATTATGCATCAGATGGGACTCTCAGCAGCACACAGTGTGAGACGGAGCGCTGTGGTGGCACATCTATTATCCAGGTTGGTGTGCTTTATGCTGTCTGAGATTTGCTTGTTGGTTTCTCATGTGTTTACTGAAGAAAGCTCTTGAGCTCTGCGGTTGTTTTGAATTATGCAAAACATGGTGCAAAACAAGTGTGTTGTGCATTGCTTTGCACATTATTATTCATGTAGCATTGGTATTTGTTACAGTATGGTGTGTGTCCGTACATAATTATTCAACTATAATTTTAGTAGAGTAACCTACTGTATAGTATACAGGCCAAATTTATGAAAATGTCCTTATAAATATAGAAAAATCTCTAAAACTAGAAAAAAAAAAACTTCATATAGGGACTATAGGGACTGACATACAAATTTGAAGAACCTTGATTACGAATAAAATTAAAAGACATTCACATCACATTTGTCTTCTGTGTGTGACAATAGAAACAATTATAATATAAAAGCTTTGTGTTTGAAATA